>NC_041380.1:472173718-472188279 GCF_002162155.2 Triticum dicoccoides | reverse complement strand
TTTCCAGCAGCAATTTGCCTTTTCCTTTTAGCCATTAGGACTTTGCAAAATTATGTCATTGGGCAAGATAATTTCAAGGAATTATTGTGCACTGCCACAAAAAGGTTGGGAGGCTTTTGGAATAGTTGCCAATTTTATAAATTAAATAGGCATTTAATTTATTGCTTAGGTCACTGTTTTAAGTAGTTTAGGCCACTCAAACCTTTTACAAAAATGTTGGTTCACCACCAATATTAACAAATGATTATTTGCCACCTGATGAACATTTAGTTTTCATGAAAGAAGAAGCAAATATTTGACATGCAATTTGAATTTGACTTTGAAGCAGATTTTGGACAAGTGGCCTTTTGGCATGATGATCATGATGACAAGACCTTCATTAGGGGGAGATTACTGTAGTGTGATGTTGGGGATGTTACAGAGGCAGCGCCTTTTCACTGAGGCGAGAAATGAATCGAGTTAGGGAGGCCAAGCAACCAGTAAGCTTCTGGACATCATGCACACGCACAGGGTGTTTCATTCGGAGTATAGCGCCTACTTTCTCTGGGTTAGCATCGATTCCTCGTTCGGAAACAAGAAAACCGAGTAACTTTCCGCCTGGAACTCGAAACGTGCACTTTGATGGATTGAGCTTGATATCATACCTTCTAAGGTTGGCAAAAGTTTCAGGAAGGTCAGTCAGTAGGTCGGAACCTTTGCGTGACTTGACCACAATGTCATCCATGTATGCTTCCACATTCCGACTGATCTGAGTGAGCAGGCACTTCTGAATCATCTGCATGAATGTGGCTTCGGCGTTCTTCAAACCGAATGGCATTGTGACATAACAGAAGCACCCAAACGGGGTGATAAAAGCTGTCTTTATTTCGTCGGGTCCGTACAGACGGATCTGGTGGTACTCAGAGTAGGCGTCCAAAAAGGACAAACGCTCGCACCCTGCAGTCGAGTCGACTATCTGATCGATGTGAGGGAGAGGGAAGTGATCTTTCGGCCAGGCCCGATTGGTATGCTTGAAATCAATACACATGCGAAGTGAGTCGTCTTTCTGTTGGACCATGACAACATTGGCTAACCACTCGGAGTGATAAATCTCTCGGATAAACTCAGCCGCCAAAAGCCGAGCCACCTCTTCACCGATTGCCTTTCTTTTCTGGAAGGTGGACCGTCGAAGATGCTCTTTGACTGGTTTCACCTTCGGGTCGACTCGCAAACGATGCTCAGCCAGTCCCCTGGGAACACCCGTCATGTCACAAGGTTTCCATGCAAAGATGTCCTAGTTCTCACGGAGGAACTGGATGAGCGCTTCTTCCTATTTGGAGTCGAGCGTGGTTGAAATGTGATTCGGAGCTGCATTGGGATCCGTCGGGTGGATGTGAATCGACTTCGTTTCACTAGACGACTGGAATGCTGGATCTGTGGCTGGCTTCTTGGCTCGCAGCAAGTCACTCGGATCTGCATTTTTCTGGTATTCTTGCAATTCTACCACGGCCATCTAGGCATTGACGATCTTTGAGCCCTTCTGGAAGCATTCTTCTGCCTTCTTCCGGTTACCAGAGATAGTGATCACTCCTCTGGGACCAGGCATCTTCAGTTTGAGGTACATGTAACATGGCCGAGCCATAAATCGTGCATAAGCTGGCCTGCCCAGAATTGCATGATAAGCACTCTGGAAATCCACAACTTTAAACATCAACTTTTCTTTGCGGTAATTTTTGGAATCACCGAAAACCACGTTGAGTGCAATCTGACCGAGGGATGCAGCCTTCTTGCCTGGAATGACCCCATGGAACTCATATGGCTTTCGCTGAGTCTGGACATCGGAATGCCCATTCCTTTCAACGTTTCTGCATACAGTATGTTCAGGCCACTGCCACTGTCCATCAGGACCTTTGTTAGTCGAGTGCCTTCGACCACCGAGTCGACCACCAGTGCTTGCCTCCCAGGGGTGGCGATGTGCGCTGGATGATCAGACTGGTCGAATGTAATGGCAGTCTGCGACCACTTCAAGTAACTGGGTGTCACCGGAGCGACCATGTTCACTTCCCTGCTGATGACTTTCAATCGACTTTTGCTCTCAACGTCAGCAAAAATCATCAGAGTGGAGCTCACATGGGGATAACCATCATCATCCTCTCCCTCATCCTCAGCCTTGTCTGCCTCCTTCTCCTTTTCCTTGGGTTGTTTCTCTCGGAACTGCTGGATCAGGAGCCGACACTGCCGAGTGGTGTGCTTCGGGTAAATGAAATTACCTTCTTCATCTTTTTTGGTGTGGATATGGCACGGCAAATCCAACACGTCATTTCCATCTTGATATTTTACTTTCTTGGGGTTCCATGGCCCTTTGGGCTTCCCCTTGAATTTTCCTTGAACCACAGCCAAGGCTTCACCCGGAGCAGCTGGCTCGGCCTTGCGCTTCGGTTTCCGACCGGAGTTTCCTCCTCCGGCTTCGTGGGCAACTGCTTTGTGCTTGCCACTCCGGAGTCGCTCTTCTTCTTCACCATTGGCATACTTGGTGGCAATTTCCATCATCCGAGCCAGAGTCATATTTCCTGTCCGGCCGAATTTCATATTCAACTCCCGATACCTGACGCCTTCCTTAAAGGCACAAATTGCCTGTTGATCTGACACATCTTCTACCGTGTGGTGTAGGGTGATCCATCTCTGGATATAATCCCTCAAAGTTTCATTCGGTTTCTGAACACAACACTGTAATTCTGTCAAACCTGCCGACCGTTTGCAAGTGCCCTCGAATGTTCTAACAAACACTCGGGCGAGATATTCCCAAGTATAGATTCTGCCAGGCGCTAACTGATTTAGCCATGCTCTAGCTGAGCCCTCCAACATCAGAGGAAGGTGTTTCATGGCCACTTCATCATTGCCGCCACCAATCTGGACAGCCACTCGGTAGTCTTCAAGCCAAGTGTCAGGCTTGGACTCTCCGGTGAACTTACTAACTCCAGACGCCAGCCTGAAGTTGGGGGGAATCACCGCAGCTCTGATAGCTCTGCTAAAGCACTCTGGACTAGAGACATGCACCCTGTTGCTGGTTTGCGGATCTCTGTCATGGCCCTCTCGGTGAGCTCTGTTTCTGTCGACCAAGGCCTGCATGAGAATAGATCTCGCATCAAAGCCTGGCTCCCTGGGGTCAACTGAAATACCTCTTCCGACACTGTAAGGGCGTCTGTCTTCATGTGGCCGAGGCACGTATGACCCACTCCTTGGAGGAGGCATGGGCACTCGACGGCGATCATCACGATCGGCACGACGATCATACTGCTCTCGGTTTCTGTATTGATCACGCCGATCTCCACGTCCCTCACGCCTCGGGGGCGATCTCGGGCTATGGGCCAACTGAACTGTGTCTGCAACCACAGATCTGCTATGGATCCTATCCCGCGACTGAGGCACGACCGTATTCTGCTCTCCCACTGCCCGGAGCAAGGCTCTGATCTGCACCAGACCTCGGCCAACTTCTGATTGGGAAGGTTGGATCAACTCTACTATCCGGGCAGCAGCTGCTAGATTTTGGATCGGTGTTCGGTATACCTGAGTCAGAGGTGGAAAAAGATGGCGTCGACTGGACTCAGGAGCATGCTGTCGAGCGCGATCGTCGAGTGCACGTTGGAGGTTCTCCAGTTGAGTGCGCTCAGGCAGGTTGGCCAAGCGCGCCTGCTCCAAGGCCTGGGCCTTAGGGGTTTCTCCAACTATAGGAGTATGCAAAGCATCCATGTTCCGGCGACGAAGTTCCTCCCTCTGCTGCGAGGATAGGGGTTCGGGGCGGTACTCCTCGTAAACACGCGACGGATCGCCGTTCCCGTCGCCTCCGTCTTCGCAGTTGAAGCCAGGAGGGTTGCGTGGTCCGTTGACCATCAAAACTTCCGCCGCCGGGTCGCTGCTGTCGCACTCAGATGCGGTCTCTACGGAACCAATCGACAGATCGGACGGGCCGTAGAGAGTTTCGTCAGGCTCGATCGCTGCGACTTGAGGGGTGGCCGACTGGCGGGCCACCGCATGCTTCACCCACCGCGTGTCGCAGGGAGGGGGAAAGCTGCTGGAGTTGACTGGTACTGGGTCGACGATTGCCGCAGGAGGACGCAGCGGACGCACACGCGAAAGTGCGTCGCCCCGCGGGCGGGGAGCGCGTCGACGTCGAGTGGTGCCTCCTGAAGCCAAGCGGAGTCGTCGGTGATAAACACGAGCGCGCCGAGACGGATCTCGCGGCCCTCAGCCAAACCTCCACCCGGAACCATGATGAAGGGGATCGGAAAAATTGCAACTTCTCCAGCAAGTCGCTCAGACACATGCGCCAAGGTGGGTGCCAACTGTCGTGGTTCTAAGACTGACAGTAGAATAGGGGGTAGGAACGTAGAGGCAAGATCCTAGCTATGGAGGAGTTGTACACACGAGTTTTACGAGTTCAGGCCCTTCTCGGAGGAAGTAACAGCCCTACGTCTCGGAGCCCGGAGGCAGTCGACTGAAGATATGTGTGTGAATTACAGAAAGTGCTAACCCTTGTCCCAGAGGAGGGGGTGGCTTATATAGAGTACGCTAGGACCCTAGCTCCCCTCCGTTACACAAGGTTCAATGCTCATAAAGGAGGGGCGTTACTGGTAACGTCTGCAATAAAGTGTTGTAAATGCCCATAAAGCTATGGTTTAAGTCTTGACCGTTGCAGAGTGGAGGGTTTCTCGTCTTCTGGTGGCGAGTGTCTTCATGGTGGTCAAGTGAGCACATCTTCATGGTCGAGTGGATGATGGTTTCTCTTTGACTGCTTCTGATTCTTTGTAGAGATGTCCTCGGGGAGGGTATGTTGGACAGATCCATGACCCTACCCTAGATACATAGCTTCATCAGTTGTCAATCCCTTCATGGTCACTTATGAGAGTGAGATCTGATAGATATGATAAGATAATATTTTTGGTATTTTTATGATAAAGATGCAAAGTAAAATAAAAGCAAAGTAAAAAGCAAAGGAAATAACTAAGTATTGGAAGATTAATATGATGAAGATAGACCCGGGGTCCATAGGTTTCACTAGTGGCTTCTCTCAAGAGCATAAGTATTTTATGGTGGGTGAACGAATTACTGTTGAGCAATTGACAAAATTTGAGCATGGTTATGAGAATATCTAGGTATGATCATGTATATAGGAATCACGCCCGAGACAAGTAGACCGACTCCTGCCTGCATCTACTACTATTACTCCACTCATCGACCGCTATCCAACATGCATCTAGAGTATTAAGTTCATGAAAACAGAGTAATGCCTTAAGCAAGATGACATGATGTAGAGGGATAAATTCATGTAATATGATAAAAACTCCATCTTGTTATCCTCAATGGCAACAATACAATACGTGCCTTGCTGCCCCTACTGTCACTGGGAAAGGACACCGCAAGATTGAACCCAAAGCTAAGCACTTCTCCCATTGCAAGAAAGATCAATCTAGTAGGCCAAACCAAACTGATAATTCGAAGAGACTTGCAAAGATAACCAATCATACATAAAAGAATTCAGAGAAGACTAAAATATTGTTCATAGATAATCTTGATCATAAACCCACAATTCATCGGTCTCAACAAACACACCGCAAAAAGAAGATTACATCGAATAGATCTCCACAAGAGAGGGGGAGATCATTGTATTGAGATCCAAAGAGAGAGAAGAAGCCATCTAGCTAATAACTATGGACCCAAAGGTCTAAGGTAAACTACTCACACTTCATCGGAGAGGCTATGGTGTTGATGTAGAAGCCCTCCGTGATGGATGCCCCCTCCGGCGGAGCTCCGGAACAGGCCCCAAGATGGGATCTCGTGGATACAGAAAGTTGCGGCGGTGGAATTAGGTTTTTGGATCTGTATCTGATCGTTTGGGGGTACGTAGGTATATATAGGAGGAAGGAGTACGTCGGTGGAGCAACAGGGGGCCCACGAGGGTGGAGGGCGCGCCCCCCTACCTCGTGGCCTCCTCCTTTATTTCTTTACGTAGGGTCCAAGTCTCCTGGATCATGTTCGGTGAGAAAATCATGTTCCCGAAGGTTTCATTCCGTTTGGACTCTATTTGATATTCCTTTTCTTCGAAACCATAAAATAGGCAAAAAAACAACAATTCTGGGCTGGGCCTTCGGTTAATAGGTTAGTCCCAAAAATAATATAAAAGTGGGTAATAAAGCCCAATAATGTCCAAAACAGTAGATAATATAGCATGGAGCAACCAAAAATTATAGATACGTTGGAGACGTATCAGTATGAATATTCAGATCCGAAAGATTCAAGACAAAAGTTCAATATTGACATAGAAATAATAATACTTCAAGCATACTAACTAAGCAATTATGTCTCTTCAAAATAACATGGCCAAATAAAGTTATCCCTACAAAATCATATAGTTTGGCTATGCTCTATCTTCACCACACAAAGTATTTAAATCATGCACAACCCCGATGACAAGCCAAGCAATTGTTTCATACTTTTGGTGTTCTCAAACTTTTTCAATCTTCACGCAATACATGAGCATGAGCCATGGACATAGCACTTTAGGTGGAATAGAATGGTGGTTGTGGAGGAGACAAAAAAGGGGAAGATAGTCTCACATCAACTAGGCGTATCAACGGGCTATGGAGATGCCCATCAATAGATATCAATGTGAGTGAGTAGGGATTGCCATGCAACAGATGCACTAGAGCTATAAGTATATGAAAGCTCAACAAAAGGAACTAAGTGGGTGTGCATCCAATTCGCTTGCTCACGAAGACCTAGGGCATTTTGAGGAAGCCCATCATTGGAATATACAAGCCAAGTTCTATAATGAAAAATTCCCACTAGTATATGAAAGTGATGACATAGGAGACTCTCTATTATGAAGATCATGGTGCTACTTTGAAGCACAAGTGTGGTAAAAGGATAGTAGCATTGTCCCTTCTCTCTTTTTCTCTAATTTTTTATTGGGGCCTTTTTTATGGCCTCTTTTTTTTGTCCGGAGTCTCATCCCGACTTGTGGGGGAATCATAGTCTCCATCATCCTTTCCTCACTTGGGACAATGCTCTAAAAATGATGATCATCACACTTTTATTTACTTACAACTCAACAATTACAACTCGATACTTGGAACAAAATATGACTCTATGTGAATGCCTCCGGCGGTGTACTGGGACATGCAATGAATCAAGAGTGACATGTATGAAAGAATGATGAACGGTGGCTTTGCCACAAATACAATGTTAAGTACATGATCATGCAAAGCAATATGAAAATGATGGAGTGTGTCATAGTAAACGGAACAGTGGAAAGTTGCATGGCAATATATCTCGAAGTGGCTATGGAAATGCCATGATAGGTAGGTATGGTAACTGTTTTGAGGAAGGTATATGGTGGGTGTATGATACCGGTGAAAGGTGCGCGGTATTAGAGAGGCTAGCAATGGTGGAAGGAAAAAAAGCGCGTACGATCCATGGACTCAACCTTAGTCATAAAGAACTCATATACTTATTGCAAAAATCTACAAGTTATCAAAGCAAAGTATTACGCGCATGATCCTAGGGGGATAGATTGGTAGGAAAAAACTATCGCTCGTCCCCGACCGCCACTCATAAGGAAGACAATCAATAAATAAATCATGCTCCAACTTCATCACATAACGGTTCACCATACGTGCATGCTACGGGAATCACAAACTTTAACACAAGTATTTCTCAAATTCACAACTACTCAACTAGCATGACTCTAATATTACCATCTCCATATCTCAAAACAATTATCAAGTATCAAACTTCTCATATTATTGAACACACTCATAAGAAATTTTTTATTATTAATCTTGAATGCCTAACATAATTAAAGCAAATTACCATGCTGTTTTGTAGGACTCTCAAAATAATCTAAGTGAATCATGAGAGAACAATAGTTTCTATAAAACAAACCCACCACCGTGCTCTAAAAGATATAAGTGAAGTACTAGAGCAAAGACTATATAACTCAAAAGATATAAGTGAAGCACATAGAGTATTCTAATAATTTTTGAATCTTGTGTGTCTCTCTCAAAATGTGTGTATAGCAAGGATGATTGTGGTAAACTAATAAACAAAGACTCAAATAATACAAGACGCTCCAAGCAAAACACATATCATGAGGTGAATAAAAATATAGCTCCAAGTAAAGGTACCAATGGAAGTAGACGAAAGAGGGGATGCCTTCCGTGGAATCCCCAACCTTTGGCTTTTAGGTGTCCTTAGATTATCTTGGGGTGACATGGGCATCCCCAATCTAAGGCTCTTGCCACTCCTTGTTCCATAATCCATCAAATCTTTCACCCAAAACTTGAAAACTTCACAACATAAAACTTAAAGTAGAAAATCTCGTGAGCTCCGTTAGCGAAAGAAAAGAAAACACCACTTCAAGGTAATGTAATGAACTCATTATTTACTTATATTGGTGTTAAACCTACTGTATTCCAACTTCTCTATGGTTTATAAACTATTTTATTAGCCATAGATTCATCAAAATAAGCAAACAACACACGAAAAACAGAATCTGTCAAAAACAGAACGGTCTGTAGTAATATGTAGCTAACACAAGATCTGGAACCCCAAAAATTCTAAAATAAATTGATGGACGTGAGGAATTTATCTATTAATCATATTCAAAAAGAATTAACTAAATAAAACTTTCCAAATAAAAATGGCAGCAGTTCTCGTGAGCGCTAAAGTTTCTGTTTTTTACAGCAACATTAAAAAGACTTCCCCCCAAGTTTTCCCAATGGTTCTACTTGGCACAAACACTAACTAAACACAAAAACACAACCAAAATAGAGGCTAGATAAATTATTATTACTAAACAGGAGCAAAAATCAAGGAATAAAAATGAAATTGGGTTGCCTCCCAACAAGCGCTATCGTTTAACGCCCCTAGCTAGGCATAAAAACAAGGATAGATCTAGGTATTGCCATCTTTGGTTTTAGGGAAGAACAGAGCAAACTTCCTATCTATGGAATTAATATTTATAGTTTGATAAAGCACATGGCTATTAATGGTAGAAGAAAGATTAAGTACGTTACGGAAATTTGTATCTAAGCTAGCCTTCATCTCTTTGATAGATTCGTTTTGGTAAGAGAGCAAAAGAGATGTAGATTCAACTTTCTCATTCATGGGGTGCCCAAATATGGTTTTCATCTTTTCATAAGTGTCTACGGCATCCCCTTCAAGAAAACCTTCTTCAAATATAGAATCTAGGACATGCTTAAAAGAAGAAGGTAGGGCAACATAAAAGCTTTTTAAGTAAATTTCAATTTGGTATTGAGGCACATAGCTAGCCCTGATTATAGCTGGCCAAATGGGCCGGGCCTGGCATGCCAACCCGCAAGCACGCTGGCACGTCATGTGATGGGCCATGCCCGGCACGCTCTAATCGGGCCATGCCAGGCACGCGGCCCGCCTTGGGCCATGCCTGGCCTGAAGGCTGGGCACGCGGGCCAGCACGGCACGACCCGTTTATCTTTTTTATTTTTTATCCAGATTTTTTATATATATATAACACATAAAAAACAGCCCAGCAGGCCAAAATCAGCCCAAGAAACAACCTAGCAGGCCATCAGGCTAGTGGGCCAGCGTGCCTGGCGTGCCATCGGGCCGGCCCGTTTGGCTCCTAGGTCGTGCTTGGGCCAGAGGGGGCAGAACGCGGGCTGGCATGGCACAGCCCGACTAATAATCGTGCCATGGCAGGCCGGGCCGTGTCAGGCATGATTAAGATGGGCCGTGCCGGGCCGGGCCGGACCGGCCCGTTTAGCCAACTATAGCCCTGATCCTTAATAGTCTATCCCAAGCATCTTTCAAAGATTCATCAAGTAAATAACGAAAAATTCTAGAATCATCTCATCAAAATTATTAAGATTCTCATTGATAACTCCGGTAGGTCTTTCCATAGCATCTTTATTTATGAGTTTAGCGAGAATAGAAGGATTGTCCAAAGTACTAAAACTCGGGAGAGAACTCCCAACCCTTTTTGATTCTGACATAGCGGAAAAAAGGTGAGCGGAAAAGAGAAGGCGAATAGAGAAAGAGAGGGAGGACGGAGAGAGAGAGGGCGAATAAAATGGCAAGGGTGAAGTGAGGGAGAGGAAAAGGCAAATAATATAATGCGGGAGATAACGGTTTGTGATGGGTACTTGGTGTGTTGACTTTTGCGTAGACCTCCCCGACAACGGCGCCAAAAATCCTTCTTGCTACCTCTCGAGCACTTGCGTTGGTTTTCCCTTGAAGAGGAAAGGGTGATGTAGCAAAGTAGCGTAAGTATTTCCCCCAGTTTTTGAGAACCAAGGTATCAATCCAGTAGGAGGCCACGCACGAGTCCCTCGCACCTACACAAACAGATAAATCCTCGCAACCAACGCGATAAGGGGTTGTCAATCCCTACACGATCACTTACGAGAGTGAGATCTGATAGATATGACAAGATAATTTTTTTGGTATTTTTATGATAAAGATGCAAAGTAAAATAAAAGGCAAAGGAAATACCTAAGTATTGCAAGATTAATATGATGGACGATAGACCCGGGGGCCATAGGTTTCACTAGTGGCTTCTCTCAAAAGCATAAGTATTCACGGTGGGTAAACAAATTACTATTGAGCAATTGACAGAATTGAGCATAGTTATGAGAATATCTAGGTATGATCATGTATATAGGCATCACGTCCGAGACAAGTAGACCGACTCCTACATGCATCTACTACTATTACTCCACACATCGACCGCTATCCAGCATCCATCTAGAGTACTAAGTTCATAAGAACAGAGTAACGCGTTAAGCAAGGTGACATGATGTAGAGGGATAAACTCATGCAATATGAAATAAACCCCATCTTGTTATCCTCGATGGCAACAATACAGTACGTTCCTTGCTGCCCCTACTGTCACTGGGAAAGGACACCGCAAGATTGAACCCAAAGCTAAGCACTTCTCCCATTGCAAGAAAGATCAATCTAGTAGGCCAAACCAAACTGATAATTCGAACAGACTTGCAAATATAACCAATCATACATAAAAGAATTCAGAGAACATTCAAATATTGTTCATAGATAAACTTGATCATAAACCCACAATTCATCGGTCTCAACAAACACACCGCAAAAGAAGATTACATCGAATAGATCTCCACAAGAGAGGGGGAGAACTTTGTATTGAGATCCAAAAAGAGAGAAGAAGCCATCTAGCTAATAATTATGGACCCATAGGTCTGAGGTAAACTACTCACACTTCATCGGAGAGGCTATGGTGTTGATGTAGAAGCCCTCCGTGATCGATGCCCCCTCCGGCGGAGCTCCAAAAAAGGCCCCAAGATGGGATCTCATGGATACAGAAAGTTACGGCGGTGGAATTAGGGTTTTGGCTCCGTATCTGGTAGTTTGGGGGTATGTAGGTATATATAGGAGGAAGGAGTACGTCGGTGGAGCAACAGGAGGCCCACGAGGGTGGAGGGCGCGCCTGGGGGGAGGGGGGTAGGCGCGCCCCCCTACCTCGTGGCCTCTGATAACCCACAAGTATAGGGGATCACAACAATTTTCGAGGGTAGAGTATTCAACCCAAATTTATTGATTCGACACAAGGGGAGCCAAAGAATATTCTCAAGTATTAGCAGCTGAGTTGTCAATTCAACCACACATGGAAACTTAATATCTGCAGCAAAGTATTTAGTAGCAAAGTAATATGATAGTAGTGGTAACGGTAGCAAAAGTAATGTTTTTGGTATTTTGTAATGATGATAGCAATAGCAACGGAAAAGTAAATAAGCGAAGAACAATATATGGAAAACTCGTAGGCAATGGATCAGTGATGGAGAATTATGCCGGATGCGGTTCATCATGTAATAGTCATAACCTAGGGTGACACAGAACTAGCTCCAATTCATCAATGTAATGTAGGCATGTATTCCGAATATAGTCATACGTGCTTATGGAAAAGAACTTGCATGCCATCTTTTGTCCTACTCTCCCGTGGCAGCGGGGTCCTAATGGAAACTAAGGGATATTAAAGCCTCCTTTTAATAGAGTACCGGAACAAAGCATTAGCACATAGTGAATACATGAACTCCTCAAACTATGGTCATCACCGGTAAGTATCCCGATTATTGTCACTTCGGAGTTAACGGATCATAACACATAATAGGTGACTATAGACTTGCAAGATAGGATCAAGAACTCTCATATATTGATGAAAACATAATAGGTTCAGATCTGAAATCATGGCACTCGGGCCCTAGTGACAAGCATTAAGCATAGCAAAGTCATAGCAACATCAATCTTAGAACATAGTGGATACTAGGGATCAAACCCTAACAAAACTAACTCAATTACATGATAAATCTCATCCAACCCATCACCGTCCAGCAAGCCTACGATGGAATTACTCACGCAGGATGGTGAGCATCAAGAAATTGATGATGGAGGATGGTTGATGATGACGATGGCGACGGATTCCCCTCTCCAGAGCCCCGAACGAACTCCAGATCAGCCCTCCCGAGAGGTGTTAGGGCTTGGCGGCGGCTCCGTATCGTAAAATGCGATGATTCCTTCTCTCTGTTTTTTTCTCCCCGAAAGCAAATATATAGAGTTGGAGTTGAGGTCGGAGGGGCTCCAGGGGGCCCATGAGGTAGGGGGCGCGCCCTAGGGGGGCAGGCGCGGCCCCACCCTCATGGACAGGTGTTGGGCCCCCTGCTCTTCATCTTTTGCAAGGATTTTTTATTATTTCCTAATAGATGTTCCGTGAAGTTTCAGGTCATTTCGAGAACTTTTGTTTCTACACATAAATAACACCATGGCCATTCTGCTGAAAATAGCATCAGTATGGGTTAGTTCCATTCAAATCATGCAAGTTAGAGTCCAAAACAAGGGCAAAAGTGTTTGGAAAAGTAGATACGACGGAGACGTATCAACTCCCCCAAGCTTAAACCTCTGCTTGTCCTCAAGCAATTCAATTGATAAACTGAAAGTGATAAATAAAAACTTTTACAAACTCTGTTTGCTCTTGTTGTTGTAAATATGTAAAGCCAGCATTCAAGTTTTCAGCAAAGATTATGACTAACCACATTCACAATAATGCTTAGGTCTCAAGTTTACTCATATCAATAGCATAATCAACTAGCGAGCAATAATAATAAATCTCGGATGACAATACTTTCTCAAAACAATCATAATATGATATAACAAGATGGTATCTCGCTAGCCCTTTCTGAGACCGCAAAACATAAATGAAGAGCACCTTTAATGATCAAGGACTCACTAGACATTGTAATTCATGGTAAAAGAGATCCAGTCAAGTCATACTCAATGTAAACTAACAGTAATGAATGCAAATGACAGCGGTGCTCTCCAACTGGTGCTTTTTTAATAAGAGGATGATGACTCAGCATAAAAGTAAATAGATAGGCCCTTCGCAGAGGGAAGCAGGGATTTGTAGAGGTGCCAGAGCTCAGTTTTGAAATAGAGATGCATAATATTTTGAGCGGTATACTTTCATTGTCAACATAACAACCAAGAGATGGCGATATCTTCCATGCTACACACATTATAGGTGGTTCCCAAACAAAATGGTAAAGTTTATACCCCCCTTCCACCAACAAGCATCAATCATCGCTTGCTCGAAACAACGAGTGCCTCCAACTAACAAGAGTCCCAGGGGGAGTTTTGTTTGCAATTATTTTGATTTGATTTGCATAAAGCATGGGACTGGGCATCCCGGTGACCAGCCACTCTCTCGTGAGTGAGGAGGGAGTCCACTCCTCTTGAGAATAACCCACCTAACATGGAAGATACGGACAACCCCAGTTGATACATGAGCTATTCGAGCATACAAAACAGGATATTTATTTGAAGGTTTAGAGTTTGTGTCACGACCGGTTTTCCGGGTTTTAAATTCCAGAAAATGGCCGTTGTACTCACCAGCCCCAGGATAACTGTTAGCTGATGAGGCGCCAACTTGATACAGAAATTCCAAGCAAAATACAACATATGTAGTACAAGACCATTCTGGCATGTGAGTACAACAATTGGGTTTCTAGTGGTTGATGGCGGAAGCGGTTTGTGGGTCGTCAGTGTCTATGGGACTCCATTTCCCACAGGAACAGCTGACCAGGTCAACTCCTATCCTCGCGAGGCTGCTATCACCGTTGCTTAGTTTCCGGGGCTGTCACCGCAACGCTCCTCTCCATGCAGAAATCTGGCCAAGACAATAGCCAGGGACAAGCCAGTGAGTACTTTTGAATGTACTCGCAAACATTAAGAACACAGGTATAATATAATTGATAATCATGCACTGAAAAAAATTCTATGATCACATCGTCAGTCATAAATAAAACATCTTTTATGCATGCAAGCAGGTTATTTTCATGCAACATGAATAAGCAGTAATGGAGTGGGAATAAAATGCCGCAGTCGGGCGTCTGAGCGACACCACATAAAGGGCTTTAAAAGAAATGCCACAGTCGGGCGTCTGAGCGACACCACATAAAGGGCTTTAAAAGAAATGCCACAGTCGGGCGTCTGAGCGACACCACATAAAGGGCTTTAAAAGA
>NC_041380.1:472105441-472173450 GCF_002162155.2 Triticum dicoccoides | reverse complement strand
AATGCCACAGTCGGGCGTCTGAGCGACACCACATAAAGGGCTTATAAGAGAAACGCCACAGTCGGGCGTCTGAGCGACACCACATAAAGGGCTTTAAAAGAAATGCCACAGTCGGGCGTCTGAGCGACACCACATAAAGGGCTTATAAAATAAATAATCACAATGAATATCAAGGAGGTAGAACCATCCCAGGGATACTCGATAATATAAATAATGCAACGGGTTAGTCCATCACAAAATAATAATCATGGTCCTCACAAGTAACTAGTCGGTATCCAAGTTTGGTTTAACAATATCTCCTCCGAAGACCGACACTAAGACCAACACTTGACCCATCCCAGACTGTAATCCTTAACCATGGACACGGCTATTCGAATAGGTTTAATCTCTGCAGAGGGTATACTCTTTACCCACGAGTAACGGATTCCTTTAGACCATCGGGACTAATTCCGTCTACGGCCTCTTAGTTGAAAACACGCCTAACTTGCACACACCAGCTTAACTCATCGGTGTCTGGAATCACCCACGACACTTGTTAAGCAAAACTCTAAGTGGGGAGGCTACAACCTCGCGTAGCATGGGATCAAATTTATATCGCGCGCTCTAAGGGGTGGCCTCCCCTCTCGGTCCCAACGGGAAACACCCATGCCCCCTGACCAGGTGGTATGCCTACCGGCTACAACCGACATCTTCCACCATGGCCTCTCTGTACGGTGTGTGCTGGAAAGGGGTTGACGACTTACTGAACCGTACCCTACCTGCGGCAGAGACAAGTGGTAGTACGAGGCAAGTATGGGGGTTACTGGAACAAGACTCGGTCTACGGTCGACTCGGGAGGTTTATAAATTCCCTGCATGACATGTATAACAAATATATTTCAACCAACAAAACCACCACTCAATATACCTTACCACGCCATACCGGACATAACCGTCCCGACGGGGACCGGCGACAAGCTCACTCCTACCCAAGGCAGAGGCTTTCCCGAATTCCTTTCCGGCATGCATGCATGGCACATGAGGGTGATTACCATCACAAGTATATTCATTTCCAACAGCAAGGAAATCACTAATATGCCTTCATGCAATTGATCATATCACATGAAATAACAAGTTCTCCGATATAAGGTGGTGTTATAAACGTGTCAACTAACACACCAAAAATATTATGCCGGGGTTCAGAATGCTTGCCTTCAAGGTGTGGAGAGGTGGGGGTGCTCTCCAAAACTTTTTGAAAGTTTTCTTCCTCTCTCCAAAATCCTATTTTCAATAAATTTGAATTAACACACAATTTCAAAATAGCACAAAAAAATTGTTCAATTTTTTTCAAATAAATATGATAAAAAAAACTAGACAAAAATTTAAAGAGGGCAGAAAAAAATCAATCAAAAATCATTTTCTGTTTAAAAGTTATAAGAGTTTTAATCCAGGGACTTTTCTGTAATGAAACAGAAACTTTCCGGGGTTCTCTTTATAAAATCAGAAAACGCTTCAGTCCCGAATACGCCAGTTCAGTGGAGCAAGCGTATTATGCCCGAAGGCGTTTCCAGAAAACGATTTGAAAAGAATAAAAGGCTGACGGGGCGGACCCACCCGTCGGGTTTGAAAACAGAAGCAGAGCTTTGGCGCTAGAGGGCCGCGGCGATCACCGGCGGCGATCTACGGCGAGACAGGGGGATCGGAGGTTACCAATGTGCTCATGGCGTCACTCCGCGTCGGTTGGTGGTGGTGGTGGTGGTCGGTGAGCACCACGTCGATGGTGGCTCCTGCTCCGGCGGACGGTGGCTCGGGCGTGTATGGAGCTCGCCGGAGAGTGCTGCGAAGGGCAAATTGAGGAGGGGGTTAGGCCTCTGGTAGCTAGAGGAGGTGATTGACAGAGTCTGGGCGCCGGGGACGGCCTCACCGAAGAGAACGTCACCGGAGCCCGAGGCGAACGGAGGTGGCCGGAGTCGAGGAAGAAAGGCTCCTCGAGGCTCCTCCAGTGGCTAGTCGGGGTCTGGCGAGGTGGTGTAGTTGGGCGGGGGCAAGAGCAAGCTCGGGGGGGCTATATATAGATGGCCCGAGGCGGTTGCCGTGAACGAATAAGTCTGGCGGGCGATTATGGCGGCGCTGTGGGTGGACGGTCGGCTTAGGGGCTTGAGCATCGTCTAGGTGAAGCAGCGGTGCCATCCTAGTGTCCAACTCAGCACGGGAGGGAGGATTACGGCCTGCCCTCGACAGAACGGCCGCACGGCACGCCGGTGGTAGAGAACGCGCTCTGTGCGTGCCAGGCCACGGCGACGGTGCTGCATGCGTGCGCTGGCAAGGAGGTGGCCACACGGAGCTCTCAGAAGGTTTGGGCGGTGCTGAACAGTGTTACGCCGCAGTGTTGCCCCCTGTCGGCCGCTACGGTGGCTCTGCCGCCGCGGGACACGCCAGGGCGCCACCGACGCCAGGAAGGCGCCAAGCGCGCATGCGGGGTGCTGGCCAAGGGGATGGGTCCGTGTGCATCGCGCCAGGGTGCACTATGGTCGCGTGACCGAAGTCTGACGAAACTGAAACTCTGAACTTTACTGAATTTCTGAAAGTGCAAAGAAACAGTGCAGTTCAGGTGTTCGATAGAATACTTTTGGCATGAAGGGATTTTTCCTTGAGCTGAAACTTGGTGGAGTGGCCTCTCATTGCACCAGGAGGCTGCCTGAATTTTGGTAGAATTTTTGGAGAAGAGAAAATATGAATTTCACCAAATTTGACGAATCTGGTCCAAACCTGCAGAGGCTGAAACTTGAAAATTTTAGAAAGAAGAAGAGTGGATCTTGATGTTCCTAGATTTTGGGTGCTAATGACTATCCAGAGGAGTTGGTTTGAGATCAAAACTCAAAGGAAATTAGGTACTTGCTTTGCAAATCACCTAGGCTGGACCAGAATGGAAAAGAGGTTGATTCACTCAAAATTTTCAAAGAACAGCACTAGGTTTTTGCATAATGTTGAATCATATACTACTACCAACATCCCCTAATTTTGGTGGAGGCCAGAGAGAAATATTTAAATGAGTTGTAGTGCAAAATTGCACTCTGGACCAGAGAAGAAAAATGGATGCAGAGCTCAAAATATTACATGAATAAAAGATATTTTTGTATAAAAGTGATTTAAAAACATCACATGACATCTCCAAATTTTGGTTGGAATTTTAGGTGAATTTATCAAATGGTTGTAGTTCAATTATGGCCATATAACCTTGGAAAACCATTTTTCAAGAAAATAAAGATCAAGCAATTTAATTAGGTAATTAGTTATACTGATAAAAGAAAAGTTTTTCTTGAGAGGTTAAACAAGTCCAATAACATATTTGAAGGGTTTTCACTTTAGGGAACAACTCCATGATAATAAGAAAGGAAATGTTTCAAAAAATCAAAAGGGAGTCCAAAAAAATCAAAGTTTTAATTCCTGGCAAAAAGTTTAATTGAACAAAACAAGGCCAAAATTTTGGGGTGTCATAACACTACCCCCCTTAAGAAAAATCTCATCCTCGAGATTTGTTCAAAGTTGTTTTAAGAAAAACTATACGCAATAAAAATGTGGCTACAGTGAGAGGGCAATAAGTGGTGCAAAACCACAGTGTGGATACTGGTGCTGCGTGGAAAAATCTACGGTTCGGGACGAAACGTGAGATTTCTACGCTGGATATAAATTTAGAATAACTTCTAAATTTAAATATACGCTGGTCGTACCCAAGAGCATAGTGCTCTCTCTGGCCGACAGGTGGACCCGGGGCCCACTGTCAGCCTCTTCTTCTCCCTCTGGTTCTCTCTTCTTCCTCTCTCCCGTGCGCTTTCCCGCGCTTTCTCCACCGGCGATGTCTAGCGCGTAGGGCATCTAGGCCGTACTGCGGTAGTGCACGGCGTGCTAGCTGTCGGTGCAGCGTGCACTCACCTTGCGGGCCAGTGTGCTGTCGGCACTGCTCACAGATTCATCTCCAAACACCGGCGATCGGCGACGAGCGGCGTTGGTGGACTTCGCCCACCGTACACCGAGCTCGAGCTATAAAACGGCCGGGGTGCCCCTCTCTTCTTCCTCACACCTGGCCTCACTTCTCGTCATCCTTCTTCCTCCATTACTGCTTACAAAAGCTCGGGCTAGGCTCTATTGGCGGAGGCGATGCCGGACTGGATTGCGATCCTGATATGCGGAGGGCTGGCGACACTGCTGGGGCTCTCCGTGCTCCTGTGCGCGATGATCCTCGACGATCGTCGCGACACTGCTGCTCGGGTGTTGGCTCTCCGCGGTGGTGGTGATCATGAGGAGTAGACGGGGTGTGCCGGGTGCTAACTGTTGTTAGGGGGTGATTAGCTGGATGTAACACCGTTGCAAAGTTTTGCAAACAATGTATGTGTTTGCATGATTATGGTTGTGAGTCTGCTGCCGTGGTGCTGTGTGAAATTAATTAATCCACGTCGTGAGAAGGTGCAGATGTAGCAACTCAGGGAAAAGAAATCTCACTCTAGGATTTTGCGAGGGAAAAACAGTTAATTTAAAGGAGCATAAACCACAACAAAAACTACACACATTAGTAGAAGCCAAATAATTGACTCGTCGTACAAACTCAGGGTATCACGCATAAGTTACACACATAAATAAATGTTGCAATAATGAATACCGCAGCGACGTCTAAAATGGAAACGGTAACTGGACGGGGTCCCTAGAAAACGTCTCCGGTACTGGGATACACTCTTCTTCTATCTGGGGAAGTGGATTGACCAGTCGATGCACGTGTCTCTCCTGGTCGGGCCTTAGTGCTCTGCCGATGGCGATCTAAGGATTTAAATATGCGAGGCTTTGGAGATAACCCATCACATGTTGGGTTAGACGCTCTTGAGCGATGACGTACTGGACAAGGTTGGCCAGGACTGGGTCTCTCAATTCGTCCACCGGGAAAAGATGTCACCCCTCCGGGTGCTGCACGGCTCGGGAAGTAATAATACCCTCGTTCGCTGGCATAGGGTACCGCGAATCGAAGGCGAGCAAGCGCTTCGTATGCAACAACTTCTATGGCCATATGTGGGGTTGGCATAGATTTCCCCACGAAGGAGACCTTCGTTGGGTCTTGGTTTGAGTTTACGGGAGGGATGTGTACTGCTGCCCAATATCTCGAGGTGGAAGGGGTAATCCTTGATTTGAACAGCTCGTACTGGGGTGGCTGGGTAGCGCCCATGGCACTGCAGGTAAAATCCCGCAATATTTTGACAAAACTACCCGGGGTTGCATCTGGGGTTCTCAGATAAATGCTAGGGCTCGGCGTGGCTAGGAAATGGTTGCGAGGGTGGTGCACAAGGTGAGAGGTGCTTGGTAAGGTCACGCGGTGGCCTTTTTATAGCACCGGAGCAGGGTCATTTTTACCGAGGTGAATGGTAAAAAAATTTCAGCTCTGTTCCAAGGGTCGGGGTCAAGCCACAGATTCACACATTTCACTATAGTGATGTGTTACTGTGGGGGTTGTCGGGGAGGTTTTTTTTTTGGTAACTGTGTCTGGGATAGAAATCTTATACTGCATACTGGCGTATCCAGGGAAGGCTACTATTAAAACAGAGGCACGACAACAGGCGGCATTTAATTACAAGGCCACACGATTACAAAGCAAGGGTACACTGGGACTCGATACGACTCGGGTGACTTAGTCTACCTCGTTTACATCTAAGCGGGCGTGCCATGAGGCTCCTCCACGGGTCTCGTCGTCGGAATTAGCTGGAGTGGGTTGAGGGGCTGCAGGCTCGGGGTAGCGATGAGGACCATCTCGGGGATTGTTGGCCACAATTCCGTTGGAGTGTGCTCCCAATATGCGACGAAGCACCTCTGGGGTTATCGCAGCACCTTGGCCGATGGCTGGGGCAGGCCTCAGGGACTCGATCGGGTGTCCAAACAGCACGACTGGGTTGTCGGCGTTAGGCTCGTTCTCTTCTCTCGCCGGGGCTCGACGAACCAGCTCTCCACGAGCTGCGATTAGATCAATAGTGATTTGATCGCACAGTTCCTCTAGTGCACTTACATAGCGCACTAGGTGCAACAATGCAGGATCTGTCTCGTGATCTCCGTTGGCAACTTGGGGTGGTCTACCATACCCTTCACGTCTGGGATAGTAGTGGAACGAGCGACAGTTAACTCTGGGCGACAAGTGCCGGAGATGAACTATAGCCTCTCGAGCAGCTAGTTGGATGGCTTGAGGTTGAAAGGAAGTTGTCCTTCCGGTGAACCTGTAGGGGCGCTCGGGCTCTAGACCCCTACCGTAGATGTGTACAGTGGCCCAGAATTGACGGTTCTCACCGCTCATGGGTCCTTGGTACACAACATATTCTGGGGGCTCTTCTAACGCATAGGCACGACGGGTGAGGTTTGCGAGTATGGTCACAAAGCCTCCAAGGTTGGTTGCCGTGGTCTCATTGTGCACGACAGGGCCAGGCATTGTAGCTTGGTTTGGGGTAGAGGATGTGCTGTGCTGTGTTGGGGCTAGCGTGCCCCTCTTTATAGGAAAAGGGGACGGAGTCTTCCTTCGCACGTTTGCGAGAAAGGACTATTTAGGATTCGATCACTGGCGCATGAGCGACAGGTTAGGTTGATAGGTTGGGCACCGACTGCCAAAAGGTGTTGGGTTACGGTGTGGCTATCTTGCACGAGAAGCTTGGCTGGGGTTTGGTTATGGTTTGGTGGGTTGGTTTGCCTAAGTTTATAGACCCGGCTAAGATAGGATTAGCCAATGGTCAGCCTGGCTCTGATACCAAGTCTGTCACGACCGGTTTTCCGGATTTTAAATTCCAGAAAATGGCCGTTGTACTCACCAGCCCCAGGATAACTGTTAGCTGATGAGGCGCCAACTTGATACAGAAATTCCAAGCAAAATAAAACATATGTAGTACAAGACAATTCTGGCCTGTGAGTACAACAATTGGGTTTCTAGTGGTTGATGGCGGAAGCGGTTTGTGGGTCGTCAGTGTCTATGGGACTCCATTTCCCATAGGAACAGCTGACCAAGTCAACTCCTATCCTCGCGAGGCTGCTATCACCGTTGCTTAGTTTCCGGGGCTGTCACCGCAACGCTCCTCTCCATGCAGAAATCTGGCCAAGACAATAGCCAGGGACAAGCCAGTGAGTACTTTTGAATGTACTCGCAAACATTAAGAACACGGGTATAATATAATTGATAATCATGCACTGAAAAAAATTCTATGATCACATCGTCAGTCATAAATAAAACATCTTTTATGCATGCAAGCAGGTTATTTTCATGCAACATGAATAAGTAGTAATGGAGTGGGAATAAAATGCCGCAGTCGGGCGTCTGAGCGACACCACATAAAGGGCTTTAAAAGAAATGCCACAGTCGGGTGTCTGAGCGACACCACATAAAGGGCTTTAAAAGAAATGCCACAGTCGGGCGTCTGAGCGACACCACATAAAGGGCTTTAAAAGAAATGCCACAGTCGGGCGTCTGAGTGACACCACATAAAGGGCTTATAAGAGAAATGCCACAGTCGGGCGTCTGAGCGACACCACATAAAGGGCTTTAAAAGAAATGCCACAGTCGGGCGTCTGAGCGACACCACATAAAGGGCTTATAAAATAAATAATCACAATGAATATCCAGGAGGTAGAACCGTCCCAGGGATACTCGATAATATAAATAATGCAACGGGTTAGTCCATCACAAAATAATAATCATGGTCCTCACAAGTAACTAGTCGGTATCCAAGTTTGGTTTAACAATATCTCCTCCGAAGACCGACACTAAGACCAACACTTGACCCATCCCAGACTGTAATCCTTAACCATGGACACGGCTATTCGAATAGGTTTAATCTCTGCAGAGGGTGTACTCTTTACCCACGAGTAACGGATTCCTTTAGACCATCGGGACTAATTCCGTCTACGGCCTTTTAGTTGAAAACACGCCTAACTTGCACACACCAGCTTAACTCATCGGTGTCTGGAATCACCCACGACACTTGTTAAGCAAAACTCTAAGTGGGGAGGCTACAACCTCGCGTAGCATGGGATCAAATTTATATCGCACGCTCTAAGGGGTGGCCTACCCTCTCGGTCCCAACCGGAAACACCCATGCCCCCTGACTAGATGGTATGCCTACCGTCTACAACCGACATCTTCCACCATGGCCTCTCTGTACGGTGTGTGCTGGAAAGGGGTTGATGACTTACTGAAACGTACCCTACCTGCGGCAGAGACAAGTGGTAGTACGAGGCAAGTATGGGGGTTACTGGAACAAGACTCGGTCTACGGTCGACTCGGGAGGTTTATAAATTCCCTGCATGACATGTATAACAAATATATTTCAACCAACAAAATCACCACTCAATATACCTTACCATGCCATACCGGACATAACCGTCCCGATGGGGACCGGCGACAAGCTCACTCCTACCCAAGGCAGAGGCTTTCCCGAATTCCTTTCCGGCATGCATGCATGGCACATGAGGGTGATTACCATCACAAGTATATTCATTTCCAACAGCAAGGAAATCACTAATATGCCTTCATGCAATTGATCATATCACATGAAATAACAAGTTCTCCGATATAAGGTGGTGTTATAAACGTGTCAACTAACACACCAAAAATATTATGCCGGGGTTCAGAATGCTTGCCTTCAAGGTGTGGAGAGGTGGGGGTGCTCTCCAAAACTTTTTGAAAGTTTTCTTCCTCTCTCCAAAATCCTATTTTCAATAAATTTGAATTAACACACAATTTCAAAATAGCACAAAAAAATTGTTCAAATTTTTTTCAAATAAATATGATAAAAAAACTAGACAAAAATTTAAAGAGGACAGAAAAAATCAATCAAAAATCATTTTGTGTTTAAAAGTTATAAGAGTTTTAATCCAGGGACTTTTCTGTAATGAAACAGAAACTTTCCAGGGTTCTCTTTATAAAATCAGAAAACGCTTCAGTCCTGAATACGCCAGTTCAGTGTAGAAAGCGTATTTTGCCCGAAGGCGTTTCCAGAAAATGATTCAAAAAGAATAAAAGGCTGACGGGGCGGACCCACCCGTCGGGTTTGAAAACAGAAGCAGAGCTTTGGCGCTAGAGGGCCGCGGCGATCCCCGGCGGCGATCTACGCCGAGGCAGGGGGATCGGAGGTTACCAACGTGCTCATGGCATCACTCTGCGTCGGTTGGTGGTGGTGGTGGTGGTCGGCGAGCACCACGTCGGCGGTGGCTCCTGCTCCGGCGGACGATGGTTCGGGCGTGTATGGAGCTCGCCGGAGAGTGCTGCGAAGGGCAAATTGAGGAGGGGGTTAGGCCTCTGGTAGCTAGAGGAGGTGATTGACGGAGTCTGGGCGCCCGGGGCGGCCTCACCGAAGAGAACGTCACCGGAGCCCGAGGCGGATGGAGGTGGCTGGAGTCGAGGAAGAAAGGCTCCTCGAGGCTCCTCCAGTGGCTAGGCGGGGTCTGGCGAGGTGGTGGAATTGTGCGGGGGCAAGAGCAAGCTCGGGGGGGCTATATATAGACGGCCCGAGGCGGTTGCCGTGAACGGATAAGTCCGGCGGGCGATTACGGCGGCGCTGTGGGTGGACGGTCGGCTTAGGGGCTTGAGCATCGTCTAGGTGAAGCAGCGGTGCCATCCCAGTGTCCAACTCAGCACGGGAGGGAGGATTATGGCCTGCCCTCGACGGAACGGCCGCACGGCACGCCGGCGGTAAAGAACGCGCTCTGCGCGTGCCAGGCCACGACGACGATGCTGCATGCGTGCGCTGGCAAGGAGGTGGCCACGCGGAGCTCTCAGAAGGTTTGGGCGGTGCTGAACGGCGTTATGCCGTAGTGTTGCCCCCTGTCAGCCGCTACGGTGGCTCTGCCGCTGCGGGACACGCCGGCGCAGGCGGGCCAGGGCGCCACCGACGCCAGGAAGGCGCCAAGCGCGCGTGCGGGGTGCTGGCCAAGGGGATGGGGCCGTGTGCATCACGCCAGGGTGCACTGTGGTCGCGTGACCGAAGTCTGACGAAACTGAAACTCTGAACTTTACTGAATTTCTGAAAGTGCAAAGAAACAGTGCAGTTCAGGTGTTCGACAGTATGCTTTTGGCATGAAGGGATTTTTCCTTGAGCTGAAACTTGGTGGAGTGGCCTCTCATTGCACTAGGAGGTTGCCTGAATTTTGGTAGAATTTTTGGAGAAGAGAAAATATGAATTTCACCAAATTTGACGAATCTGGTCCAAACCTGTAGAGGCTGAAACTTGAAAATTTTAGAAAGAAGAAGAGTGGATCTTGATGGTCCTAGGTTTTGGGTGCTAAGGACTATCCAGAGGAGTTGGTTTGAGATCAAAACTCAAAGGAAATTAGGTACTTGCTTTGCAAATCACCTAGGCTGGACCAGAATGGAAAAGAGGTTGATTCACTCAAAATTTTCAAAGAACAGCACTAGGTTTTTGCATAATGTTGAATCATATGCTACTACCAACATCCCCTAATTTTGGTGGAGGCCAGAGAGAAATATTTAAATGGGTTGTAGTGCAAAATTGCACTCTAGACCAGAGAAGAAAAATGGATGCAGAGCTCAAAATATTACATGAATAAAAGATATTTTTGTATAAAAGTGATTTAAAAACATCACATGACATCTCCAAATTTTGGTTGGAATTTTAGGTGAATTTATCAAATGGTTGTAGTTCAATTATGGCCATATAACCTTGGAAAACCATTTTTCAAGAAAATAAAGATCAAGCAATTTAATTAGGTAATTAGTTATACTGATAAAAGAAAAGTTTTTCTTGAGAGGTTAAACAAGTCCAATAACATATTTGAAGGGTTTTCACTTTAGGGAACAACTCCATGATAATAAGAAAGGAAATGTTTCAAAAAATCAAAAGGGAGTCCAAAAAAAATCAAAGTTTTAATTCCTGGCAAAAAATTTAATTTAACAAAACAAGGCCAAAATTTTGGGGTGTCATAGTTTGGCACATACAAATTTACTTGGAACGGTAGGTAAATACCGTATATAGGAAGGTATAGTGGACTCATGTGGAGTAACTTTGGGGTTTATGGGATTGGATGCACAAGCAGTATTCCCGCTTAGTACAGGTGAAGGCTAGCAAAAGACTAGGAAGCGACCAGCTAGAGAGCGACAATAGTCATGAACATGCATTAAAATTAATCAACACCGAATGCAAGCATGAGTAGGATATAATCCACCATGAATATAAATATCGTGAAGGCTATGTTGATTTTGTTTCAACTACATGCGTGAACATGTGCCAAGTCAAGTCACTTAAATCATTCAGAGGAGGATACCACGCTATCATACCACATCACAACCATTTTAATAGCATGTTGGCACGCAAGGTAAACCATTATAAGCTCCTAGCTAATCAAGCATGGCACAAGAAACTATGATCTCTAGTTGTCATTGCAAACATGTTTATTATTAATAGGCTGAATCAGGAACGATGAACTAATCATATTTACAAAAACAAGAGAGGTTGAGTTCATACCAGCTTTTCTCATCTCAGTCAGTCCATCATATATCGTCATAATTGCCTTTCACTTGCACGACCGAATAGTGTGAATAATAATAGTAGTGCACGTGCATTGGACTATGCTGGAATCTGCAAGCATTCAACAAACAGGAGAAGACAAGGCAATATGGGCTCTTTTGTCAGATCAACAATAATGAATATAAGAGCCACTACAACAATTTAATTATGGTCTTCTCCTATCGACCCCCAAAGAAAAGAAAAGAAATAAAACTATTTACACGGGAAAGCTCCCAGATCTTTTTAGGTTTTCTTTTTAATTACTACTACAAGCATGGAAAGTAAACTAATTAAAGGCTACAACTATTTTTTTTGGTTTTTCTTAAGGTTTATTAAACACACAAGAAGAAAGCATAAAAAGGAAATAAACTAGCATGGATGATACAAATGAAAAAGTATGAGCACCGACATCTAGCAATGAGTGTGTGAGCATAAATGTAATGTCGGTGAGAAATATGTACTCCCCCAAGCTTAGGCTTTTGGCCTAAGTTGGTCTATGGCCATGGCTGGCCTGGCTGATATCCATAGTAAAAGTTGGGGTCGTACTGAGATGCAGCGGCTATCGCCTCCTGAGTTGGAGCATGGCGACGAGCGGCCTCCGCCCTCCTCTCGTACTCACCTGCCTCCTCTCTGGTAATAACATATCTTCCTTTTGCCTGATAAACAAAGAAGGCAGGAGCAGGGAGAGTAATACGGACAACACGGCGTCTGTCAAAGATTAAGCGATACTGGAGAGGTGATTCATTCCTCTCAACAAACTGGTGGTGAACCATAGCATTAAAGTCTAGGTTAGCAGGAGGCAATTCAATATCATCATTACGTATGGTTACACCAAGAAAATCAGCTAAGCGGGTTGCATAAATTCCACCAAAGAAATCTCCATTAAATCTATTAAGATGCAACCTACGTGCAACAATGGCTCCCAAATTATAGGATTTGTCTCCTAACGCAGCACTCCTAAGAATATTGAGGTCAGGAACACACATATGACATGCTTCATCTTTACCATTTATGCACCTACCTATGAAGAGAGCAAAATAATGTATAGCGGGAAAGTGAATGCTCCCTATGGTAGCTTGTGTTATATCTCTAGATTCCCCCACAGTTATGCTAGCAAGAAAGTCTCCAAATTCAGATTTGCGGGGTTCACTAGCACTACCCCATTGTGGAAGTTTGCAAGCAGTGGTAAAATCCTCTAAGTCCATAGTGTAAGATTTTTCATAGAGATCAAACAGGATAGTTGGAGAATTACGTGAAGATGAAAATTCAAACCTCCTCACAAAGGTACTAGTGAGATAGTGGTACTGGCGGCACTTTTCTTCCTCGAAGCTCACAAGATCGGCGTTACACAAATATGCGTTAAATTCTTCCTTAATTCCCGCTCGATCCATAAAGTTTTCCGAGGGCCATTCACAAGGACGCACTGGAGCGTCTCTTGGTGGCTCTTCATCAGCATCATGCATTGCAAGCCTGGGTCCTTGCTTCCTTGAAGAACCACCTTGGTACATTTTCCTAAGCATATTTCTTCCTCTAAAAATTTCTGAAATTTTTAGTAACTTCAAAAATAAAAGTAAGCCAAACTCAATAATATTGATAGCAACTACTCATACAAGTGCCTAGAGTCTATATCATGCATCAAAACTACTTGGAACCATATAAATATGACATGCAAGCTCAAGAACATGGTCACCTAGGCAGCATAAATTTGCAATGAATAAATCACTAGAACAAAAACTAATTAGACCAATGGAGGAGTCACATACCAAGGAACAATCTCCCCAAGCTGTTTTGTGAGAGGTGCTTTGAGCAAGGAGATCGAAAATGGCAGCAAAATGATCTTGGACTCGGGTTTGAGCTGGATATTCGTGTTTGTGGGAGGAAGAAGGAGTGTGTGGGTCAAAGGATAAGTGGAGGAGGGCCACCATGGGCCCACGAGGCAGGGGGCGCGCCTAGGGGGTAGGGCGCGCCCCTGACCCTCGTGGCCAGGTGCCAGCTCCTCCTGATGTGTTCTCAGTGCCAAATATTATCAAATATTCCAGAAAAAAAATCATATTTAAATTTCAGGGCATTTGGAGAACTTTTATTTTCGGGGTATTTTTATATTGCACGGATAATTCAGATAACAGACAGAAAGTACTTATTTTTATTTTTTAATATAAATAACAGAAAGTAAAAGTGGGGTACATAAGGTTGTGCCTTCTAGTTTCATCCATCTCATGCTCATCAAAAGGAATCCACTAACAAGGTTGATCAAGTCTTGTTAACGAACTCATACCGAATAACATGGAACCGGAGAAATTTCGAATAACACTATGTTACCTCAACTGGGATATGCACATCCCCAATAATAAGAATATCATATTTCTTCTTGACAGTAGGAAGAGGAAATTCAAAACGTCCAAATATAATTGATGAAAATTTTCCAATAGAGTTGATACTATGAACTTGAGGTTGTTTCCTCGGGAAGTGTACCATATGCTCATTACCATTAACATGAAAAGTGACATTGCCTTTAGTGCAATCAATAACAGCCCCTGTAGTATTCAAAAAGGGTCTTCCAAGAATAATAGACATACTATCGTCCTCGGGGATCAAGAATAACAAAGTCCGTTAAAATAGTAACGTTTGCAACCACAACAGGCACATCCTCACAAATACCGACAGGTATAGCAGTTGATTTATCAGCCATTTGCAAAGATATTTCAGTAGGTGTCAACTTATTCAAATCAAATCTACGATATAAAGAGAGAGGCATAACACTAACACCGGCTCCAAGATCACATAAAGCAGTTTTAACATAATTTCTTTTAATGGAGCATGGTATAGTGGGTACTCCCGAATCTCCAAGTTTCTTTGGTATTCCACCCTTAAAAGTATAATTAGCAAGCATGGTGGAAATTTTAGCTTCCGGTATCTTTCTTTTATTTGTAACAATATCTTTCATATACTTAGCATAAGGATTCATTTTGAGCATATCAGTTAATCGCATATGCAAAAAGATAGGTCTAATCATTTCAGCAAAGCGCTCAAAATCCTCATCATCCTTTTTCTTGGATGGTTTGGGAGGAAAAGGCATGGGTTTCTGAACCCAAGGCTCTCTTTCCTTACCGTGTTTCCTAGCAACAAAGTCTTTCTTATCATAACGTTGATTCTTTGATTGTGGGTTATCAAGATCAACAACAGGTTCAATTTCTATATCATTATCATTACTAGGTTGAACATCATCATGAACATTATCATTAACATTATCACTAGTTTCAGGTTCATTACCACATTGTGTTTCAGCATCAGAGATAGAAATATCATTTGGATTCTCAGGTGTTTCAGTAATAGGTTTACTAGAAGCATGCAAACTCCTATCATTTTTCTTTTTCTTCCTATTAGAAGGACTAGGTGTATCTACATTATTTCTTCGAGAATCTTGCTCAATTCTCTTAGGGTGGCCTTCAGGATACAAAGGTTCCTGAGTCATTCTACCAGTTCTAGTAGCCACTCTAACAGCATAATCATTATTCTTACTATTCAATTCATTGAGCAAATCATTTTGAGCTTTAAGTACTTGTTCTACTTGAGTGGTAACCATAGAAGCATTTTTACTAATAAGTTTAAGTTCACCTTTAACATTAGCCATATAATCACCCAAGTGTTCAAGCATATTTGAATTGTATTTCAATTGTCTACCAAAATAAGCATTAAAGTCTTCTTGCTTAGCCATAAATTTATCAAACTCATCTAAGCATGGGCTAGCAAACTTACTAAATGGGATTTCAGCTTTATCATATCCATAGAGAGAATTTACTTTACTACCTGTGTCGGGTTATCAAGACCATGAGTTTCTTTAATAGGTAATGGATTAAGGTCATATGTTTTTTCAACAGGCGGTAAATTAAGACCATGTATTTCTTCAGTAGGAGGTAAATTCTTAACATCTTCAGCTTTAATACCCTTTTCTTTCATGGATTTTCTTTGCCTCTTGCATATCTTCAGGACTGAGAAATAGAACACCTCTCTTCTTCGAAGTTGGTTTAGGAATAGGCTCAGGAAGTGTCCAATTATTTTCATTGGTCAACATATTATTCAATAGAATTTCAGCTTCATCCAGTGTTCTTTCCGTGAAAACAGAACCAGCACAACTATCCAGGTAATCTCTGGAAGCATCGGTTAGTCCATTATAAAAGATATCAAGTATTTCATTTTTCTTAAGAGGATGATCAGGCAAAGCATTAAGTAATTGGAGAAGCCTCCCCCAAGCTTGTGGGAGACTCTCTTCTTCAATTTGCACAAAATTATATATATCCCTTAAAGCAGCTTGTTTCTTATGAGCAGGGAAATATTTAGCAGAGAAGTAATAAATCATGTCCGAGGGACTACGCACACAACTAGGATCAAGAGAATTAAACCATATCTTAGCATCACCCTTTAATGACAACGGGAATATTTTAAGGATATAAAAGTAACGAGTTCTCTCATCATTCGTGAATAGGGTGGCTATATCATTTAATTTAGTAAGATGTGCTACAACAGTTTCAGATTCATAGCCATGAAAAGGATCATATTCCACCAAAGTAATTATATCAGGATCAACAGAGAATTCATAATTCTTATCAGTAACATAGATAGGTGAAGTAGCAAAAGCAAGGTCAGGTTTCATCCTAGCATTTAGAGATTGCTTATTCCATTTAGCTAATAACCTCTTAAGTTCGTATCTATATTTGCAAGCTAAAATAGCTAGAGCAGCTTCTTTTTCAAAGACATAACCCTCAGGAATAACAGGTGAGTCTTCATCATCACTTTCAGCAATATTATCAGATTCAATATTTTCATTCTCTCTAACCCTAGAAAGTTGTTCATCAAGAAATTCACCAAGTGGCACAGTAGTATCAAGCATAGAAGTAGTTTCATCATAAGTATCATGCATAGCAGAAGTGGCATCATCAATAACATGCGACATATCAGAACGAATAACAGAAGCAGGTTTAGGTGTCGCAAGCTTACTCAAAACAGAAGGTGAATCAAGTGCAGAGCTAGATGGCAGTTCCTTACCTCCCCTCGTAGTTGAGGGATAAATTTTGGTTTTTGGATCTCTCAAGTTCTTCATAATGATAAGCAGATATAAATCCCAAGTGACTCAAAGAATAGAGCTATGCTCCCTGGCAACGGCACCAGAAAATAGTCTTGATAACCCACAAGTATAGGGGGTCGCAACAATTTTCGAGGGTAGAGTATTCAACCCAAATTTATTGATTCGACACAAGGGGAGCCAAAGAATATTCTCAAGTATTAGCAGCTGAGTTGTCAATTCAACCACACCTGGAAACTTAATATCTGCAGCAAAGTATTTAGTAGCAAAGTAATATGATAGTAGTGGTAACGGTAGAAAAAGTAATGTTTTTGGTATTTTGTAATGATGATAGCAATAGCAACGGAAAAGTAAATAAGCGAAGAACAATATATGAAAGCTCGTAGGCAATGGATCAGTGATGGAGAATTATGCCGAATGCGGTTCATCATGTAACAGTCATAACCTAGGGTGACACAGAACTAGCTCCAATTCATCAATGTAATGTAGGCATGTATTCCGAATATAGTCATACGTGCTTATGGAAAAGAACTTGCATGGCATCTTTTGTCCTACCCTCCCGTCGTAGCGAGGTCCTAATGGAAACTAAGGGATATTAAGGCCTCCTTTTAATAGAGTACCGGAACAAAGCATTAGCACATAGTGAATACATGAACTCCTCAAACTATGGTCATCACCGGTAAGTATACCGATTATTGTCACTTCGGGGTTAACGGATCATAACACATAATAGGTGACTATAGACTTGCAAGATAGGATCAAGAACTCTCATATATTGATGAAAACATAATAGGTTCAGATCTGAAATCATGGCACTCGGGCCCTAGTGACAAGCATTAAGCATAGCAAAGTCATAGCAACATCAATCTCAGGACATAGTGGATACTAGGGATCAAACCCTAACAAAACTAACTCGATTACATGATAAATCCCATCCAACCCATCACCGTCCAGCAAGCCTACGATGGAATTACTCATGCACGACGGTGAGCATCATGAAATTGGTGATGGAGGATGGTTGATGATGACGACGGCGACGAATCCCCCTCTCCGGAGCACCGAACGGACTCCAGATCAGCCCTCCCGAGAGGTTTTAGGGCTTGAGGTCAGAGGGGCTCCAGGGGGGCCACGAGGTAGGGGGCGCGCCCCCCACCCTCGTGGACAGGTGGTGGCCCCCCTGGTCTTCATCTTTTGCAAGGATTTTTTATTATTTCCGAATAGATGTTCCGTGAAGTTTCAGGTCATTCCGAGAACTTTTACTTCTGCACATAAATAACACCATGGAAATTCTGCTGAAAACAACGTCAGTCCGGGTTAGTTCCATTCAAATCTTGCGTGTTAGAGTCCAAAATAAGGGCAAAAGTGTTTGGAAAAGTAGATACGACAGAGACGTATCTGCCTCCTGGTTGATGTCTTGACGTAGGGTCCAAGTCCTTTGGATCATGTTCGTTCCAAAAATCACGTTCCCGAAGGTTTCATTCCGTTTGGACTCCGTTTGATATTCTTTTTCTGTGAAACCCTAAAATAGGCAAAAAAACAACAATTCTGGGCTGGGCCTCCAGTTAATAGGTTAGTCCAAAAATAATATAAAAGTGTATAATAAAGCCCAATAATGTCCAAAACAGAATATAATATAGCATGGAACAATCAAAAATTATAGATACATTGGAGACGTATCATTGATTCTAACAGAATGGTATACATGGTCATGGGAAAAAATGTTGGTAACCAAGTCAGGCATGCATAAATCTAAGATATCACTAAGTTTGCACTATCGCGCCGTTCTCCACCAGGGCTCGCGCTCGGGCTGACTCAAGGGCACCCTCGCGGTGCCGCCCGGCCTTGGCTACTCCCCCGGGATCGGTGTATTGGAACCCCCCTCAGACCCTCGTGTAAACTAGGGTTAGGTCTTTTTTCACCATGGCATCTGTGGAGGCTGAATCGGTGGTTGGAGATGATGATCTCCAGGAACTAATGAAACAATTGGGCATTGAGGACAATGATCTGGTTGATGTGGTCTACAATGAGGTATGCCTGAAGCCGGTAACTGAAGCTGTCCGCTGGCTTGCGATTGGGCGAGTGCATACGACAAAAGAATTTGGTGACTTCTGGTTCTATAAGAACATGCGTAGCGCCTGGGATCTTGCACACGATGTTAGGTTTAGATCGCTTGGGGATGGCATGTATACGATGCAATTCTCGTGTATTGGAGATTGGGACAAGGTAATGGAGGGGGGGCCCTGGACCTTCCGTGGTAACCCAGTTCTAATGGTTTCTTATGATGGATTTACAAAACCTTCCTCCATTGATCTCTATAGCTTTAGAATTTGGATGCAAATTCTGGATTTGCCTGATGGCTTTGAGCCCCTGGTTGAAGCTCTTGCAGTAACAGCGGGCGAGTTCTACTCCCTAGATAACAGTGGGAGAGATGTGGATGGAAACTTTTATCGAGTTAGAATTACTCTTGATGTCAGAAACAAATTGAAGAACCATGTCTCTGTTGTGAGAAAGAGGAAAAGGGAGATTTTCATAGTTAAGTATGAGCGCCTCCTGGACTGGTGTGCTTTTTGTGGTATGACCGGACATCTTCACACCGAACATGGTGACGGCGTGCACCCGGTGTCGGCTCTGATCTTCAAAGATTTACGAGCTACATGGGGATCAGCTGCACGAGCAAATCGTAATACAGATGATGACTCATGTGCAAATAATTCTGAGGTAAGTGATGGCAAGGCAATGGATGTTGATGCAAGCAAGAAAGATGGGAAAGATGATGATCTGGATGCTATTAGGAAGAGGGTTTAGCAAGCAGCGAGCAGATTTCTTCTTTGGTTGTTGCCAAGGGCCAGCTCCTCCTAACTGCTCCTATACAAAGAGTTCCTCCCAGCCCTTCTTCAAAGCAGGAACAAAAGAGATTGAGAGCAGATCAAAATGTAACAAAAACAAAACCTTTGTCCACAATGGCGGGTTCCCAAGGGGAACGCCACCAGGACAAATGAATCTTCTAAGTTGGAACTGCCGGGGTGGGGGGAACTCCCGGACAGTTCATGACTTGGTGACTTTGGTTCAGTCGCATTCCCCCAAAGTGGTGTTTTTGTGTGAAACTCGGCAGTCTAAAACTCGCATGAAAAGGTACCAAGTTCGGCTGGGACTACAAGGTTTTGATGCAGTTGATAGTATTGGTAATAGTGGTGGCCTTGCGTTATTTTGGCATGAATCCCTATCTATTGAGGTGGTTTTCTCAAGTCAACATTGCATGGACGCGCTTGTGAGGGAAGGACCAGATGACCCACCTTGGCGTCTAACATGTGTCTACGGAGAGCCAAGGGTAGAAGACCGTCATAATATGTGGTCCCTTTTGCAGAGTATGAGCACGCAATATGATCTTCCTTGGCTTGTATGTGGTGATTTCAACGAATGTATGTGGGATTTCGAGCACTTTTCAGCCACGCCAAGGGCAGCTAGTCAAATGCAAGCTTTCAGAGATGTCCTTGAGCTTTGTGCACTAACTGACTTAGGCTTTGTTGGAGCCTTATACGTATGATAATAAGAGAGCTGGCAGTACAAATGTAAAAGTTTGTCTGGATAGAGCTGTGGCTAACCCAGCATGGAGAAATTGTTTCAATCAGACACTGGTCACGCACCTCACTTCTCCATGTTCAGACCATGAGCTACTTCATGTTTTTAGCGAGCAGTTCGAGGACCGGCCTTGCAAACAAAGAATCAGAAGGTATGAAGTGATGTGGGAGCGTGAACCGACATTACAGGAGGTTATTGCAAAAGCTTGGTTGGCTGCTGGAACAAAAAGTTCGTTAGGCGATGTGCATGGAGCTTTAAGGGATACAATGCGTAAATTATGCCAGTGGAGTAAAACAAAATTTGGCAGCGTTGTAAAGGAAATAGAAAAAACACGCACCCAACTTGAAGAACTTATGCTGATGAATGCGGATAGAATGGAGATACGAAGTGTGGCTGATAAAATGAATGAATTATTGTACAGAGAGGAGCTCATGTGGATGCAACGGGCACGTGTCACTTGGCTCAAGGATGGCGACCGCAACACGAGATTTTTCCATGCTAAGTCTGTTTGGCGAACTAAGAAAAACCGCATAAAAACCTAGAAGATGCCAATGGTGTGATGCACACAGATACGAAAGCGATGGGAGTAGCTGCAACTCGGTACTTTGAGGATATCTTCACCGTGGATAGTAATCTGGATGCATCGCCTATTATTGATCTTATTGCACCGTTGGTAGGAGAGGAAACAAATAAAAGGTTATGTGAGGAATCCACTGAAAAAGAAATCTCCGATGCACTTTTCCAGATCGGTCCCCTAAAGGCTCCTAGGTCGGACGGGTTCCCGACACGCTTTTTTCAGCGGAACTGGTCTACGCTCAAGGACAGTGTTCTCGCCGCTGTCAAGGATTGTTTTCACACAGGAGTTATGCCCCCAGAGGTAAATGATACAGTAATCGTGTTGATTCCCAAAATTCATAACCCAGACAAGGTTTCAGATTTTCGTCCTATTAGCTTATGTAATGTTATTTACAAAGTTGTGTCTAAATGCCTGGTCAATAGGCTTAGACCTGTCCTGGATGATATAATTTCCCCTGCTCAGAGTGCTTTTATACCAGGACGTACGATTACTAATAATGCACAGATTGCTTTTGAGTGCATACATCATATCAAACAGGAAAAAGACCCATGAGGGAGTCCTGGATTAGGGGGTCTCCGGACAGCCGGACTATCTCCATTGGCCGGACTGTTAGACTATGAAGATACAAGATTGAATACTTCGTCTCATGTCCGGATGGGACTCTACTTGGCGTGGAAGGCAAGCTAGGCAGTACGGATATGGATATCTCCTCCTTTGTAACCGACCTTGTGTCACCCTAACCCTCTCCGGTGTCTATATAAACCGAAGGGTTTTAGTCCGTAGGACAACAACCATAACATACAATCATACCATAGGCTAGCTTCTAGGGTTTAGCTTCTCTGATCTCGTGGTAGATCTACTCTTGTACTACCCATATCATCAATATTAGTCAAGCAGGACGTAGGGTTTTACCTCCATCAAGAGGTCCCGAACCTGGGTAAAACATCGTGTCCCCTGCCTCCTGTTACCTTCCGGCCTAGACGCATAGTTCGGAACCCCCTACCCGAGATCCGCCGGTTTTGACACCGACATTGGTGCTTTCATTGAGAGTTCCTTTGTGTCGTCGCCGTTAGGCTTGATGGCTCCTACTATCATCGATAGCAATGCGGTCCAGGGTGAGACTTTTCTCCCCGGACAGATCTTCGTATTCGGCGGCTTTGCACTACGGGCTAATTCGCTTGGCCATCTGGAGCAGATTGAAAGCTACGCCCCTGGCCATCAGGTCAGATTTGGAAGTTTGAACTGCATGACCGACATCCGCGGAGACTTGATCTTCGACGGATTCGAGCCACAGCCGGGCGCGCCGCACTATCGCGATGGGTATGACCTAGCTCTGCCGCCGAACAGTACCCCAGAGGCCGCGCCCGCATCAGCTCTGACCCTTAGCTCGGAGCCAACTGCGCCAATCGAGGATGGGTGGTTAGACACCGCCTCAGGGGCTGCAGTCTTAACAGCGATCGAGCCAAACACCAGCATAATCCTCTGCGCAGCCCGTGACTCCAAGGTGCCGGACTCTTTTTCTGACTCCGAACCATCCGGGCCCCTGCCAATCGAATCCGATTGGGAGCCGGTCATGGAATTCACCGCCGCGGATATCTTTCAGCACTCGCCCTTTGGCGACATCCTGAATTCACTAAGGTCTCTCTCTTTGTTAGGAGAGCCCTGGCCGGATTATGGCCAACAGGATTGGGATGCGGACGGCGAAGAAATTCGACGCCCACCCACCACCCACTTCGTAGCCACTGTCGATGATTTAACCGACATGCTCGACTTCGACTCCGAAGACATCGACGGTATGGACGACGATGTAGGAGACGAACATGAATCAGCACCTATAGGGCACTGGAAAGCCACCTCGTCATATGACATATACATGGTGGATACACCCAACGAAGGCAATGGCGACGAGATAGCAGAGGATGACCCCTCCAAAAAGCAACCCAAGCGCCAACGTCAGCGGCGCCGCTCTAAGTCCCGCCAAAGCAAAAGTGGTGATACCGGCACAGGAGATAATAACACTCCGGATAGTGCTGAAGACAACAACAATCCCCTCCAGCAAGATTTAGAGAAGGAGGATGAAGGAGCCAGCTCTCCTGAGAGAGCGGCATACGGAGAGGAGGAGGATGATCACATGCCCCCCTCCGAAGACGAGGCAAGCCTCGGCGACGATGAATTCGCCGTACCAGAGGATCCCGTCGAACAAGAGCGCTTCAAGCGCCGGCTTATGGCCACGGCAAATAGCCTGAAGAAAAAGCAGCAGCAGCTTCAAGCTAATCAAGATCTGCTAGCTGACAAATGGACTGAAGTCCTCGCAGCCGAGGAATATAAACTCGAGCGTCCTTCCAAGAGTTACCCAAGGCGCTGTTACTACCCCGACTGGCGGAAGAAGCGTATGATACGACTGATCGGCCACCTCGTGGCCGTGATAGAGAGGCATTCCAGCCAAAAGCTCAGCCTCCCCCCAACGCCATTCAAATAAAAAGGCATGGGGAGATACGCTAGACCTGTGAGACATATTGGAGGACAAGGCAAAGCATTCAAGATCGATCTACGGATCACGAGGGCGCACCACTCTGCGAGACGACAAACGTCACGCCGGATACAGTAAAAGCAAATTCGATCGGGCCGAACACAGCGGGCAAGACCCATTCGAGCTACGTCGTGATATAGCCCAATACAGAGGCGCCACACACCCCTTATGCTTCACAGACGAAGTAATGAAACATCAATTCCCAGAAGGTTTCAAACCTGTAAATATCGAATCATACGATGACACAACAGATCCCGCAGTATGGATTGAGGATTTCCTCCTCCACATCCACATGGCCCGCGGCGATGACTTACACTCCATCAAATACCTCCCACTAAAGCTCAAAGGACCAGCGCGGCATTGGCTTAATAGCTTGCCAGCGGACTCCATTAGCTGTTGGGAAGATCTGGAAGCCGCATTCCTCGACAACTTTCAGGGCACTTATGTGCGACCACCAGACGCCGATGATTTAAGCCACATAATTCAGCAGCCAGAAGAGTCGGCCACGCAACTTTGGACTCGGTTCCTTACAAAGAAAAATCAAATCATCAACTGTCCGGATGCGGAGGCCTTAGCGGCTTTCAAGCACAACATCTGAGACGAGTGGCTAGCCCGACACCTTGGTCAGGAAAAGCCGAAATCTATGGCAGCTCTCACGACGCTCATGACCCGCTTTTGTGCGGGAGAAGACATCTGGCTGGCTCGCAGTAATAACATATCAAAGAACCATGGTACCTCAGATACCAAGGACGGCAATAGCAGGTCACGTCGCAACAAGCATAAGCGCCGCATTAACAGCGAAAATACTGAGGATACGGTAGTCAATGCCAGATTCAAAGGCTCTAAACCCAGTTAGCGGAAAAAGCCATTCAAACAAAGTACGCCGGGTCCTTCCAGCTTGGACCATATACTCGATCGCTCGTGTCAAATACACGGCACCCTAGACAAGCCAGCCAATCACACCAACAGGGATTGTTGGGTGTTCAAGCAGGCCGGCAAGTTAATTGCCGAAAACAAGGACAAGGGGCCGCATAGCGATGACGAGGAGGAGCCCCGGCAGCTGCACACTGGAGGACAGAAGAGGTTTCCCCCGCAAGTGCGGACGGTGAACATGATATACGCAACCCACATCCCCAAGAGGGAGCGGAAGCATGCGCTCAGGGACGTATATGCGTTGGAGCCAGTCGCCCCAAAGTTAAACCCTTGGTCCTCCTGTCCGATCACCTTCGATCGCAGGGACCACCCCACTAGTATCCGTCATGGCGGATTCGCCGCACTGGTCCTAGACACAATCATCGATGGATTTCACCTCACTCGAGTCCTTATGGACGGCGGCAGCAGCCTGAACCTGCTTTATGAGGACACAGTGCACAAAATGGGTATAGACCCCTCAAGGATCAAACCCACAAAAACGACCTTTAAGGGCGTCATTCCAGGCGTAGAGGCCCATTGCACAGGCTCAATTACACTGGAAGTGGTCTTCGGATAACTTCCGAAGCGAAGAGTTAATCTTCGATATAGTCCCGTTCCACAGTGGTTATCACGCGCTGCTCGGGTGAACCGCATTTGCTAGATTCAATGCGGTACCGCATTATGCATACATCAAGCTCACGATGCCAGGACCTCGCGGAGTTATTACAGTCAATGGAAACACAGAGCGCTCTCTCCGAACAGAGGAGCACACCGCGGCCCTCGCAGCAGAAGCGCAAAGCAGCCTCTCAAGGCAATCAACCAGTTCGGCATTTCAAAGCCCGGACACCTTCAAGCGCGCTTGGGGCAATCGGCAAATAGACCGCCTGGCGCGATCTGAGCTCGCGTAGCAATACGGCGGCCACCCCAATCCCAGCCCAACGGCGATATTCGTGCCGCGCGTACATAATTACACATTAAAAATACCATGGGCACAGGTGGGGAGGGGGCACAACTGCGGCACGCCCCAAAACGCGGCCTAAACCGCACTAGGGGCTTCCCGTTTGGTTCTTTTTCTTTTTCTTTCAGGACCTTAATCTCTGGAAACACTGTCCGGCAGCACTATTGCCGAACACATGATGCAGCAACCAAGGAGGCAGACAGCTATGTTATACAACGGAATTCCCAGGTTGATTACAGATTTCATATCATTCCTCAGTTCGCCCTTGGAAGGGACATAGTCCTACTCTTTGCTTATCGCGCTATCTGTATCACTCTGCTTTAACACAATTTTTCAATAAACAATGCATGACATTACGACTATTATTGCATTCTTGTTATAGATATATATATATATGTGTGTGTGTGTGTTCATTAATGATGCCTTGCAACCGTACATTCTGGTACGGCCAATACACCAAGGGCTTACGTACCCCACAATGCGGTGTGAAAAGTCCGAACACTTTCACAAGTGCGGCACCCCAAACTTATAGCATTATATGCATCAGCTCCGAATCATGTCTTTGGTCAAATGTTGGGTTTGCCCGGCTCCTATGTTTTGGTACCTTACGTTCTGCTCTATCGGCTAAGGTAGCGCTAGGAGAACTACTGCGATTGTGCCCCGGTTCTGCTGGGCTGTGCACCTCTTTAGAGAAAGCTAAAACTGACTGTCATGATAAGGCGAGAGACTGGTCGCTGTTCGGCAAGGTTTTTTGAGTCCCTAAAGACTTATGCCGCTTAGGGCGAGGGGCCGGCCCTGTCCGGCTTACAGGCGTGTATCGCGCCCCAAATTCGGCCTTCCGAATACCAGGGGCTTCGCCAAAAGTTAAAATTATAGAATTCTATGGCTAAATGAGAGTGATAAAGCATTATTAGTCTGGTTGCCTTGTTCGTTGTGCTGAGCACCTCCCTCGAAGGACCCAAACATGGGAACAAGAGTGCTCAGGTTTATCCCGAACACCCCAGTACCCGTGGCATGGGGGCAGAAGCCGAGGACTAGCCATCTCTCAGATTGGATAAATAGCCAAACAGAAGGTAATATTTTAAATTCCAACAAGCGTTGCATAGCGCATATGAAACAAGTTTTCATACATACATGATAAAACGAGCGAGTCTCATTCAAATATTACATCTTTCGAACACTCGTCAGTGATGAGACGGGCGCCCGACAGAACACCCTCGTAGTACATCTCGGGGTGGCGGTGCTCCTTGCTCTCTGGCGGCCCCTCCTTGATCAGCTTCACGGCATCTAGCTTGACCCACTGCAATTTCACACGGGTGAAAGCCCGGCGTGCACCTTCAATGCAGACAGATCGCTTGACGACCTCCAGCCGTGGGTAGGCACCCACGAGCCGCATCACCAGGCCGAAGAAGCTATTCGGAAGGGCGTCGCCAGGCCACAACCGGACTATAAATCTCTTCATGGCCTGATCGGCCGCCTTATGTAGCTCGACCATCTGCTTCAGCTGGTCGCTCATTGGCACCAGATGTTCGGCCTCAGCATACTGAGACTAGAACAGCTTCTCCGTCGAGCTCCCGTCCTCGGCCTGGTAAAATTATGCGGCATCAGACACACTGCGGGGCAAATCTGCAAATGCTCCTGAAGAGCTCCAGATCCGGGTAAGTAATCGGTAATTTACTTTTACATGCTCGCTTTGCATATAGAAAGCCTTACCCGTCGCTATCTTCTTCATTGCGTCGATCTCTTGGAGGGCCTTTTGGGCTTCGGCCTTGGCACCTTTTACACTCTCGAGGGCCGCGGCAAGCTCAGACTCCCGCGTCTTGGAGTCAAGCTCCAACGCCTCATGCTTCGCCACAAGAGCCTGGAGCTCTTGCTGCACCTCGCCCACCCAGGCCTCGTGCTTCTCTCGCTCGGTGCGCTCCTTGGCCGCTGTATCTTCGGCCTTGGCCAGCGCTTGCTTCAGGGTCGCCACCTCGGTCGTGGCCCTTGGCAGACATACAATGATCCTATCATTTTGCAATCGCGTCCCTTTTTATATATACATATCTATAGACGGGGTATTACTTCCCTTGTTCTCCTCGAGCTGCCTCTTGGCAAGGCCGAGCTCTTTCTTGGACCCCTCGAGGTCCTGCTTCAGTACGGCGACCTCCGCAGTTAGTGCGGCGGATGCCAGCAGCGAAGCCTGCATATGCATATTGACATACTTATATTAGACTCCTGCGATATTATTTGATCCTCTGTTCGGCTTTTCTTTGTGAACACCGAACAAAGCATCAGGGGCTACTGTCTATGCGGTAATATTTCTACTACATTTTAAAACACTTACCTCAAAGCCTGTTAGAAGGCTGGCACAGGCTTCCGTCAATCCGCTCTTGGCAAACTGAACCTTCTGGATCACCGCACTCATGATAGTGTGATGCTCCTCATCGATGGAAGCGCTGCGAAGCGCTTCCAGCAGATTGTCCGGTGCCTCTGGATGGACAGAGGTCACCGGCATAGGCATCTTGCCCCTCTTAGAAGGAGACCGCCTGCCCGAGCCCGAAATCGCTGGAGGGTCTGGCACGGTGTTCGGCTGAGGGCCGAACTCGGAGCTCTCGGGGGCCCCGTCCCCGCGGCTCCCTGAGTCCGGTAGGTCACCTTGAGGCGCCTCCAGGACTGTCTCCCCTCGATCCGGTGCCTCTTGAGACAGCACCTCGGCGTCGTCGGCAGGATGAGAGGAGGTGGCGGTCGGGACTGGATCGCTATCCATGTCCGACAAGCCCAAGGAGCCGTCCGATGATACATCGATACTGGCTCGTGGCGGCCGGCATAATTGCGTTCGGCGTTAGAGAAAGCAGTGCGACAAAGGAATCCTAGGAGTTACTCTGGTATCCGAATACTTATGATCTCCCCGAGGACTTGACCCTGGGCAACCACTTGCCTTCTCCTTCGTCGGCGGCGGTGGAACTATCCGGAAGGAGAGTCCTTCCCTTCTTGGACCCTCCGGCCTCCCCAGTTGGGGCGGCCTTCCTTTTCTTGTCTCCCCCAGTCGGTGGGGGAGCATCTTCTTCTTCCTTTTCCTTGTCTTTAGGGGAAGAGTGTGCCGTAGAATCATCAGACGGTGAGTCCGACGACGCCTGGCGTCGGGAACTCTTTTGGGTTCCCTTGGCCTTCTTGGTCTTCTCCGGCACCTTATAAGGGGCCGGAGTCAGCATCTTTGCCAGAAGAGCGTGTGTGGGGCCTTTGGGCAAGGGAGCCGGACAGTCGATCTGTCCGGCCATCTTCTGCCAGTCCTGTCAAAGGTACAGGAGTTTAGATCCCGCATAGAGACAATCTATATAAAAAATAATTATCCTGTGAAAGGTAAAACAGCTTACCGCACTAGCTTGGCGCTTCACGCTGAATCCGCGATCCTCAGTAATAGGGGGAGGGACCTCGGCACTTTTGAACAGCACCCTCCAAGCGTCTTCATGAGTCGTGTCAAAGAGCATGTTCAGAGTTCGGTGCTGCGCCGGATTGAACTCCCACAAGTTAAACTCCCGTTGTTGGCACGGGAGTATCCGACGGATGAGCATAACTTGGACTATGTTGACACGCTTGAGCTTCTTGTCCACCATGTTTTGAATACATGTTTGGAGTCCGGTCAGCTCTTTCATATTACCCCAGGACAGGCCCTTCTCTTTCCAGGAGGTGAGCCGCATGGGGATGCCAGATCGGAACTCGGGGACCGCTACCCATGCGGGGTCGCGCGGCTCGGTGATATAGAACCACCCCGATTGCCACCCCTTTATGGTTTCCACAAAGGAGCCCTCGAGCCATGTTATGTTGGGCATCTTGCCCACCATGGCGCCTCCGCACTCCGCCTGGCGGCCACCCACCACCTTCGGCTTGACATTGAAGGTCTTCAGCCATAAGCCGAAGTGAGGCTTGATGCGGAGGAAGGCCTCGCACACGACGATAAACGTCGAGATGTTGAGGATGAAGTTCGGGGCCAGATCGTGGAAATCCAGGCCATAATAAAACATGAGCCCCCGGACAAAGGGATGGAGAGGGAACCCCAGTCCACGGAGGAAATGGGTGAGGAATACTACCCTCTCATGGGGCCTGGGGGTGGGGATGAGCTGCCCCTCATCTGGGAGCCGGTGCGCGATGTTGTCGGGCAGGTATCCGGCTCTCCTCAGTTTCTTGATGTCTCCCTCCGTGACGGAGGAGACCATCCACTTGCCTCCCGCTCCGGACATGACTGGAGAAGGTCGAGGTGGGAAGTCCGGACTTGGGCGCTAGAGCTTGAGTGTGCGAGAACGGATGAGCAAAGGAGGAAGAAGGCGTGGATAGAAAGGTGAATCCTTATCCCTTTATATGGGCGGACGAAACTAAGCGTTCCCACTTGCCTGGTAAAACTCGCCTATCCCCCAAGCGCCGCAATTGATGGCACGGTTGGGTTACCCACGCCCGTATTGATGAGAATCCCGTAATAAGGGGACACGATCTCTGCTTTGACAAGACGTGTCAAAAAACTGCCTCGCGTTATGTGCGGGGCTGGTTAAAAGAAACGGTTCGAATAGTCCCCGGGCCATGACGTGACATCATGCTGCCAAAACAAGCCAGCAAATTAGATCTGCGAAAATATTATTCTCTCTACGGTGGAATGTGGAACTTATTTTGCAAGGTCGGACACTATCCTCGTATTCAAATTCTTCTACGGTGTATTCGGAGAAGGAACCCGCCTTGCAATGCCGAAGACAATACTGCGTGTCGGACTCATCGTCATTGAAGCCTGGTTCAGGGGCTACTGAGGGAGTCCTGGATTAGGGGGTCTTCGGACAGCCGGACTATCTTCATTGGCCGGACTGTTAGACTATGAAGATACAAGATTGAAAACTTCATCTCGTGTCCGGATGGGACTCTACTTGGCGAGGAAGGCATGCTAGGCAGTACGGATATGGATATCTCCTCCTTTGTAACCGACCTTGTGTAACCCTAACCCTCTCCGGTGTCTATATAAACCGAAGGGTTTTAGTCCGTAGACAACAACCATAACATACAATCATACCATAGGCTAGCTTCTAGGGTTTAGCCTCTCTGATCTCATGGTAGATCTACTCTTGTACTACCCATATCATCAATATTAATCAAGCAGGACGTAGGGTTTTACCTCCATCAAGAGGGCCCGATCCTGGGTAAAACATCGTTCCCCCTGCCTCCTGTTACCATCCGGCCTAGACGCACAGTTCGGGACCCCCTACCCGAGATCCGCCAGTTTTGACACCGACAACCCGACTAGGAGTTTCTGTGCTTACAAGCTTGATCTCTCAAAAGCTTATGATCGGGTTGATTGGACATACCTTAGGAAAATGATGCAAAAGCTTGGCTTCGCTCGCAAATGGGTCGACTGGATAATGACTTGTGTGACCTCTATGGGATACTCCATGAAATTCAATGGAGCCATCTTGGATTCTTTTGCACCGACACATGGTCTTCGGCAAGGTGATCCACTATCCTCATATTTGTTTCTGCTTGTTGTTGATGGTTTGTCTGCTCTGATAAGTAAAGGAATTGAAGTGGGCGACATCTCTCCTTTGAAAATCACAAGAAGGGCCCCAGGCATCTCTCACTTGTTATTTGCAGACAATACTTTGCTCTTTTTCAAAGCTTGTGACCAACAAGCCAACCGGGTTAAAAATATGCTGGAAGTTTATGGACATGCCACAGGTCAACATATTAACCCTGCAAAGTGCTTTGTTTTATTTGGTAACTCCTGCCCTAAGATCACTGTGGATTCGGTTAAGCTTGCTATTGATGTCCAAACTGTTGGTTTTGAGGAGAAGTACCTTGGACTGCTGACCCCGGATGGGAGAATGTCCAAGGGTAAATTCCAGAACCTCCAAGTTAAACTTACAAAGCGTCTATTTTCTTTTGATGGCCACCCAAATCAGGCTGGCGAGGTGCTAATCAAAGCCATTGCATAGTCAATCCCCAATTATTTAATGAGTGTCTTAAAGCTACCTTTTGAGGTTTGTGATGATCTTAACCGCATGGTCAGGAACTATTTTTGGGGTGCAGAGAAAGGAAAGCATAAGACGCATTGGTATGCATGGGACAAAATGACTAGGCCAAAGTGCCAAGGAGGTTTGGGCTTCAAAGATTTTAGATTATTTAATCAAGCTTTGTTAGCACGCCAAGCGTGGCGTCTCCTAACTTGCCCCGACAATCTCTGTGCCAGGCTACTGAAAGCAAGATATTATCCAAATGGGAGGTTGGAAGATACTGTTTTTACGGGTAACCCGTCTCCTACTTGGCAGGCAATATGTCATGGCCTTGAACTGCTAAAGAAAGGGATCGTGTGGAGGATCGCAAATGGCGAAAATGTTAGAATTTGGCGTGATAGATGGATTGTAAGGGATCCTACTGGTGGACTCATATCGCCCAAAGGACGTTGTAGATTTAAATGGGTTTCCGAGCTTATGGACCACAATGGAAATTGGGATAACTCTAAACTGCAGCAATTCTTTCTCCCAATCGACATTTGTGAGATCCAGAAAATTCGCCCCTCTCACTGTCTTGGCGAGGACTTCATAGTGATACGTCTCCAACGTATCTATAATTTTGATTGATCCATGCTATATTATCTACTGTTTTGGACATTATTGGGCTTTATTATCCACTTTTATATTATTTTTGGGACTAACCTATTAACCGGTGGCCTAGCCCAGAATTGCTGTTTTTTGCCTATTTTAGGGTTTCGAAGAAAAGGAATATCAAACGGAGTCCAAACGGAATGAAACCTTCGGGAACGTGATTTTCTCACCGAACAAGATCCAGGAGACTTGGACCCTGCGTCAAGAAACAGAGGAGGCTACGAGGTAGGGGGCGCGCCTACCCCCCCAGGCGCGCCCTCCACCCTCGTGGGCCCCGTGTTGCTCCACTGATGTACTCCTTCCTCCTATATATACCTATGTACCCCCAAACGATCAGATACGGAGCCAAAACCCTAATTCCACCATCGTAACTTTCTGTATCCATGAGATCCCATCTTGGGGCCTGTTCCGAAGCTCCGCCGGAGGGGGAATCCATCACGGAGGGCTTCTACATCAACACCATAGCCTCTCCGATGAAGTGTGAGTAGTTTACCTCAGACCTTCGGGTCCATAGTTATTAGCTAGATGGCTTCTTCTCTCTTTTTGGATCTCAATACAATGTTCTCCCCCTCTCTTGTGGAGATCTATTCGATGTAATCTTCTTTTTGCGGTGTGTTTGTTGAGACGATGAATTGTGGGTTTATGATCAAGACTATCTATGAACAATATTTGAATCTTCTCTGAATTATTTTATGTGTGATTGGTTATATTTGCAAGTCTCTTCGAATTATCAGTTTGGTTTGGCCTACTAGATTGATCTTTCTTGCAATGGGAGAAGTGCTTAGCTTTGGGTTCAATCTTGCGGTGTCCTTTCCCAGTGACAGTAGGGGCAGCAAGGCACGTATTGTATTGTTGCCATCGAGGATAACAAGATGGTTTTTTTTTATCATATTGCATGAATCTATCCCTCTACATCATGTCATCTTACTTAAGGCGTTACTCTGTTTTCATGAACTTAATACTCTAGATGCATGCTGGATAGCGGTCGATGAGTGGAGTAATAGTAGTAGATGTAGGCAGGAGTCGGTCTACTTGTTTCGGACATGATGCCTATATACATGATCATACCTAGATATTCTCATAACTATGCTCAATTCTGTCAATTGCTTAATAGTAATTCGTTCACCCACCGTAAAATACTTATGCTCTTGAGAGAAGCCACTAGTGAAACCTATGGCCCCCGGGTCTATCTTCATCATATTAATCTTCCAATACTTAGTTATTTCCTTTGCCTTTTTACTTTGCTTTTATTTTACTTTACATCTTTATCACAAAAATACCAAAAATATTATCTTATCATATCTATCAGATCTCACTCTCGTAAGTGACCGTGAAGGGATCGACAACCCCTTATCGCGTTGGTTGCGAGGAGTTATTTGTTTTGTGCAGGTACTAGGGACACGCGCACAACCTCCTACTAGATTGATACCTTGGTTCTCGAAAACTGAGGAAATACTTATGCTACTTTGCTGCATCATCATTTCCTCTTCATGGAAATCCAACGCAGTGCTCAAGAGGTAGCACATAACATGGGCCCAAGAAAAATCTGGTGTATTCAGTGTGAGAAGTGCGTACCGTTTGGCTTCGGATGATCTTCATAATGGGCCCGTGACCTCCTCAAGCCACCACCCGGACGACCGGCGTGACGGTTGGAAGGCCCTATGGTCTTGCAGTGCACCGCGAAAGGTATTGAGCTTCGGTTGGCGCCTAGCAAATAATTCCCTTGCTACGTGGTGCAACAAAAACAAACGGAAGTTGGAACTCAGTGCCTTATGTCCTATATGCAGCGCATGTGAGGAAGACTCCTTCCATACATTCTGTAGTTGTATAAATGCAAGAACACTATGGCGGGCAATGGCTTCAGAATGGACTTTACCTGATGTTGTATCGATCAAGCCCACTGGTCCAGATTGGTTTATTCAGCTGCTTTGTGAGTTAGATGAATCAACAAGGGTTCGACTTCTTATGCTCTTCTGGAGAATCTGGTATGTTCGAAATGAGATAGTGCACTCAAAGTCCGCCCCCTGTGGATGTCTCTGTCAGGTTTCTATCCAGCTATCTATCCTCCTTACAGTCTGTTGCAACATGCCCAAATGATGATCATATTAAGGGAAAATCCCCAGTTCAATTCTGCTACCCACTGGTAATACGCACATCCGATAATACTACTACCCCTGTCCCTTGGTCACCTCCTGCTGCTGGACGTGTTAAACTAAATACAGATGGCTCCATATTGGATGGGTTTGGTGGTACAGGTATGATACTTCATGACCACTCCGGTGGTATTATTTTCAGCTCCTGTAGGCACCTTTTTTCATGTAATGATGTGTTGGAGGCTGAGATTTTAGCTATCCGGGAGGGACTCATGCTAGCCCTACAGTGGAGCAATCTACCAATTGACATTGAAAGTGACAATTTGGAGGCTGTGAATATGTTGAAGAGTGGAGACACAAATAGATCAAGATACACATTTCTTGTTAGAGAGATAAAAGAAAACATGTCTGAACGTAGTTCTTGTATTACTCACATCCGTCGTGGTTGTAATTCCTCTAGTCATGTTTTGGCAAACTTTGGGAGGACTCAAGGCCGAACTGCTGTATGGCTTGGGTCGGGACCAGAGGTCATTTTAGACGCTGTTAAGCGTGATTGTACTTTGATTAAGTAATACAAGAATTATTTCCGCAAAAAAGTGCAAATATGTTTTTGAACACTAGAAGGGCCTTCAAGGAACCAACACTATTATATTAAAATAGAGAGCAGTTATATTTTCCAGCAGAAACATAAAATTACCCTAGCCCCTGACTTTTGCATGACGGACCTGTTGGGGAAGGTAGTAATTTCAAAAAAAAAATCCTACGCACATGCAAGATCATGGTGATGCATAGCAATGAGAGGGAAGAGTATCGTCCACGTACCCTCGTAGACCGTAAACGGAAGCGTTATGAGAATGCGGTTGCTATATTCGAACGTCTTCACGACCCGACCGATCCAAGTACCGAACGCACGACACCTCCGAGTTCAGCACACGTTCAGCTCGATAACGTCCCACGAACTCCGATCCAGCAGAGCTTCACGGGAGAGTTCCGTCAGCATGACGGCGTGATGACGGTGATGATGTTGCTACCGACGCAGGGCTTCACCTAAGCACTGCTACGATATGATCGAGGTGGATTCTGGTGGAGGGGGACACCGTACACGGCTAAGGGATCAATGATCAACTTGTGTGTCCTAGGGTGCCCTCCTTCCCCCGTATATAAAGGAGCAAGGGGGAGGCCGGCCGGCCCCTGTAGGGCGCGCCAGGAGGAGTCCTCCTCCTAGTAGGAGTAGGACTCCCCTTTCCTACTCCTACTAGGAGGAGGAAAGGAAGGGGGAAGGGGTGAAGGAAGGAGAGGGAGGAAAGGAGGAAAGGGGGACAACCCCCTAGTCCAATTCGGTTTGGGCTAGGGGGGTCGCGCGCCCTGCCTCCTCTCTTCCACCACTTGGCCCATGAGGCCCAATACTTCTTCCCCGTATTCCCGTAACTCCTCGGTACTCCGAAAAATACTTGAATCATTCGGAACCTTTCCGATGTCCGAATATAGTCGTCCAATATATCGATCTTTACGTCTCGACCATTTCGAGACTCCTCGTCATGTCCCCGATCTCATCCGGGACTCCGAACTATCTTCGGTACATCAAATCACATAAACTCATAATACCGATCGTCACCGAACATCAAGTGTGCGGACCCTACGGATTCGAGAACTATGTAGACATGACCGAGACACGTCTCCAGTCAATAACCAATAGCGGAACCTGGATGTTCATATTGGCTCCTACATATTCTACGAAGATCTTTATCGGTCAAACCGCATAATAACATACGTTGTTCCCTTTGTCATCGGTATGTTACTTGCCCGAGATTCGATCATGGTATCTCAATACCTAGTTCAATCTTGTTACCGGCAAGTCTCTTGCTTGTTCCGTAATGCACTATCCCGCAACTAACTCATTAGTTGCATTACTTGCAAGGCTTATAGTGATGTGCATTACCGAGAGGGCCCAGAGATACCTCTCCGACAATCGGAGTGACAAATCCTAATCTCGATCTATGCCAACTCAACAAGTACCATCGGAGACACCTGTAGAGCACATTTATAATCACCTAGTTACGTTGTGATGTTTGGTAGCACACAAAGTGTTCCTCCGGTAATCGGGAGTTGCATAATCTCATAGTCATAGGAACATGTATAAGTCATGAAGAAAGCAATAGCAGTAAACTAAAACGATCAAGTGCTAAGCTAACGGAATGGGTCAAGTCAATCACATCATTCTTCTAATGATGTGATCCCGTTTATCAAATGACAACTCATGTCCATGGTTAGAAAACATAACCATCTTTGATCAACGAGCTAGTCAAGTAGAGGAAAATATTTTGTTTGTCTATGTATTCACACATGTATTATGTTTCCGGTTAATACAATTCTAGCATGAATAATAAACATTTATTCAAAAGAAAAGGAACCCTGATAGTGTACATATAGCACATGATTTGGGCCGCCCTCCCGCTCATCATCGTCCACTGAAGATAGGGAGGGGAGGGAGGGTGGATTAGCCGAAGCGTGAGAAGAAGGGCTCGGTTAAGGGGGAAGAACGACACCGAGGCGAGTTGCCACAAGGGGCGGGTCTTCACTCTTGGACATGTATAATCACACCTATAATACCTACAGGTTTGTTGAAACTCATAATGTTTGACCACGTTTCTACAAATTTGAGTTTGCCTTTTGGACCCCTTCTGTTTGCAGTTTTCGTACATCACGCGGATCCCGAAATTACTTTTTGAAACCCTTTGAGGTGATAAATAGCATCTAGGTCTGCATGCATGATATCTTTGCTGACTTTTTGTACACTTTCCAATCTAAAAAAATATTTTCCTCTCAAAAATAAAAATCTAAAAAATATTTTCCTTTTGCGCAGCAGGAGTAGTTACTGCACAAGACTACTCCTTCTAGTAGCTAGCTAGTCAAACAAATCCGTTGAAGCCACTCCTGACGGGACAGGACGTAACGAGAGGAGAGGCATCGTCGTTCGTTCCCAAGGCTGGCAGTCTGGCACACTGGCATTGCCACGGCCGCAGCTTGGCTTGCGTGAGAAGGAGAGGAGAGGAGGGAATTTTGAAATTCAAGATTCGAACTTCCGTCTTCCTTCCTTAACTTCCTCCCGTCCCCAGCGCTCCTCTTCCTCTCCTCCCCTCTCCTCTTCATATTGGCTCGGCAGGCCTCACACCGTCTCACGAAACTCACTCCTCGCACCGCCTTCCCCCCTCCCCCTTCCTCAACGCCTCCAGCGCAGCGCGGAAAGGAGAGACGCAACGTAACCGACCCCATCAACACCGCCCATGGCGCCGGCGCCGCCCTCGCCGTGCTCGGACCATCCTTTGGACGACGACCTCCACGACCCAGCAGGTACCGTACGTCGTCGTCGAACTACTACCTGTAATCGATCGTTGTGCGGCCCGCCGGGTCGATCGTTTCATCCATTCATCCATCCATCGGTGCCTGATAACTCGGCCGCCTTCCGTGCACGCAGGCCCTGAGCAGATGGGCATGAGGAAGGTGAGGCTGCCGGGCCGCTGGTGCCTGTGCAAGCTCGGCGACATCTCCGGGGACGACGACGACCAGCCCGACGCTGCCAGCTGGGAGACGGAGGAGCCCAGCGGGGTATTTCTGGACTGCGGAGACGACAAGGACGCAACGGACCAGGAGGAGGAAGACCACCGCGGCACCGACACGGAGGAGTGGGAGGAGGCGGAGGAGGAGGAAGACCACCACGACACTGACACGGAGGAGTGGGAGGAGGAGGAGGAGGAAGACCAGCACGACACTGACATAGAGGAGTAGGAGGAGGATGACTTCCAGATGGAGGCCCCCGCCGGGAGCGGCAAGCCGCCGTACAGGCTCCCTGCAAGGGTGTTCAAGATGTTGTACGCCGACCAGCGTGAGGGGCTCAGCTGGCTCTGGTCTCTGCATTGCAGGGAAACCGGTGGAATCCTGGGGGACGACATGGGACTTGGCAAGACGATGCAGGTCCCTCCCTCTAACCCTTTGACATTGATACATTTTCCTCCTTGAAGCAATTATCAGTTAATTAGTCGATTATAACTTGTATCAATCTCACCATCATTGGCTCTGTTTCACCCTTAATTGTACTCCTGCTTAGTGTTAGGAAGGATCAGGGGAGCCTTTGCCCTACTTGTTTCAATCGCTTATGGCTCTCTTACTATTAGATTAGAAGATTCTTGTGGATATTTGATGCTGCTAGTTAGACTGCAGAAATTACTCTGAAAAGAGCTGCATCTTTAGTTTCTGCATTTAAGGGACTGAAACCAATTAGTATATGTCATCTGACACAAGGATATATTTTAACTTGGAATGGTACTGTAATGCTCCACAGCTTCCTATGTTCTCATCTAGATTGCCTAACTTTTAAGCATATATAGAAAGATTGGAGAGAATGGATGTTCAGCACCTGGGTGCCCCGGTACCCTGCTATCGCGACCATCATGCAAAGCCCAGCTCGTTGAGATCTGCACCATTGCATGTACCACAGTTTGATTAGCGGGCCTAGAAAATCGTTAAGCGGGGAGCCTGGAATTATTGATTGCAGGCAGATTCCATCGGCTAGAGATGGGACTCCTAGCTAGGGCACTGTTGTTTATAGGCAGATTCCACCAGCCACCAGGACCTGTCACTTCCTGGCCATAGCCCGTGATTCAAATAAGCGAAAGGACCTCACAGGTCAGAGTCTCTCATGATCATGAAGCTCGAAGCGGTCCTCTCCGTTTGGGATCAGTCTGAATTTGATGGATTCATTTTTCTGGATCACCTATCCCACACGTCCAATCAATTCTCTTTTCTTTTACGAGGGATAAATTGGTCTTGTTCTCTAACTGTAAATTCTAAGCCGGTGTGACTTTTCTCAAATCTTACAGAACCAGGCGTACAGGATAAGCCTCATCTGAACGAGCTGTCATTCGAAATAGACTCGTCACCTCTTTCTCTCATTAGAAAATAGGCTGGTCGTACCTGGGCCTGTATCCCTAGAAAAAGCTAGCTAGTACCTGTACCTACAGCTCCCTGTATCCTAGCAGGCTAGCACGCACCCGCACCGCTGCTAAATGAGTCTGCTGCCACAGCTTGCTTATTCTGCAAATCGTCTGCTGATGGTCAGACTGAAGCACGAATCTCAACAGAACTCGACGGGCCTGATAAGAGGGTGTCGGGAGTCCCGGGAGCTATCACATATTTCCCAAAGATTGGACAGTATATTATTAGTTCCTTCTTCTTTTTTTACAGCTACTCTGATTCCAACCTAGATGCCCGTGACTTTGAGCTTGAACATGCCTTCAAGGTTTGGTTTGATTTAGTTTTCCAGCATAATTGTCCCCTGCTGGTCAATCATATGGTCGCCTTATTATCCGAACCGTCAATTTCAAACAGAGAAACATTTTCGCATAAAAAGCTTCATTTAAAGGAATACATAGCTAATAGCTTGTTCTTTCAAGATATTTTATGAGTTACATCAGCTATTTACTGTCTTCTTACAGGAAGGGGGTATCCTGTTGACAACGTATGATATTGCCCGGATCAACTATAGGCTGATAATAGGAGACTTCTATAATGATGCTGATGACGAGGAAGAGGGGAAGATTTGGAATTATGTTGTTCTTGACGAGGCACATTTTATCAAGAACCCCAAGACACAAAGAGCCCAAAGCCTATTTGAAATACCTTGTGTCCATCGGATTGCCATCAGTGGAACGCCTATACAAAATAACTTGAAGGTACCACCTAGCTGAAATTCCTAAAGAACTTGTACTTTACATGCTCCTATATATGTTGTCCTCCTATTACCAATGCAAATAAGCATGCGTACTCTTGCAGGAAATGTGGGCTCTGTTCTCTTTTTGTTGCCCGGAAGTCTTGGGTGATAAGCAAGAGTAATTTGCCCACTCTCCTATTTTCCTGCATTAGTGATACTGCCTTGCTTTGCACCATCTGGTGTTATTTAACTTATTTATCTGTCTACATTTTGGCAGGTTCAGAACATTGTATGAATTGCCTATCAATCGAGGAAATGACAAGACTGCTAGCAACCGAGCCAAGCATGTAGGCTCAAATGTAGCAAAGGTACCTTTCTTTTTTCTGCGTTTGTGTCCAAGAGATATGTAATATCCAACCTATTTGTTGTTGTTATTGTGGTGAGCAAGTTAGTGTCTCTGTGCTGTAAACAGTCATCATGTTTGATATATTGCAATATGTGCAATGGCATTACTTCTTGTCATTATGATTCTGTTGAGAAATTACATTTTCATCCATACATTAGCTAAGTAGTAATTTCACCTGATTTGACATGTGAAAGCAGTTGCATAACTGAACTGCATTCAAATTTCATATAAGCGCATGTCCACTTCTAGTTGACCCATGAGAGGGCAAGCAAGATAGATTAAGCCGTCTAAATTTGTCGCATTACATTGTGGAAATGTTTACTCATCCTTTCGGATGAAAACTTGGAGCCAAATGAACTAAACAAATTATATTGTTTGTTCATACTTGACTTTGTTCATAGGAATTAAGGGAACGTATAAAGCCATATTTCTTGCAACGTATGAAAAATGAAGTGTCTCTTGAGACTGGTTTGACAGATGATAAACAGCTTCCGAAGAAGAATGAGCTAATTATCTGGCTGAAATTAATAGATTGCCAGGTATAATTTTTTATGTCATTGACGCAAAACTGGTCGAGTAATTGGCAAATGATGATTTTGCAATTTGTCTGTCTTTTGGCGCAGAGGCAACTATATAAAGCATTTCTGAACTCTGAGCTAGTTCATTTAGCATCTCAAGGAAATCCCTTGGCTGCTCTCATGGTAAGCATAAGCTTCAAAGCCTTTTCTGTACACCTTTTTTTCTACCTTTTGTTATCTTGTTGTTCACATGTAGCCCTTTAGTTCTCGTCAGGTGTGCTCGTCGTATACTCTCTTCATCATTTATTATTAAACTTGCATACTGACTAACTATTCTTTGTTATTCCCAAGACAATAGTTTTCTCTTAGTATTAATCATTTTCATTGGCTCCGAACTAAACAAAAATACACCATATAAAATGAAATGGAGGGATTATATTTTGTATGGGAGGCAGCAATTGTAATTTTATCGCCTTAATTTATCTTCTTTTTGTGCACGTTCTTTGGTGCATTTATGCTTGTTTCATGTTTTTCCTTCTCTTAAACAGGTATTGAAGAAAATATGTAATCACCCACTCATATTGACCAAGAGAGCTGCTGAGGACATCCTGGAAGGCATGGACGGAATGTCAAATAATCAGGATATGTTGATGGCTGAAAATATGGTCATGAACCTTGCAGATATGGCTCATGCTGATGATGCACTGCAAGCAGATCAAGAAGTCTCATGCAAGTTATCTTTTATGTCCTTGTTGGTAAGCATTCCAAAATATATGTCAAGTTATCTCTGATGTATATTACTCCCTTGGTCCAAAAATAACTGTCTAAACTTTAGTACAACTTAGTACTCCCTCCATTCCACAATGTAGTGCTTCCTCTATCCTCGTGCTTCAACTTTGACCATAAGTTTAACTACCAAGACCGATTGCGGCGGGAGCAAAAATTATATCAGTGAATTCGTATTCGAAAGAAGTTTTCAATTATATAATTTTTTCTCCAGCCGTAGTTGGTCTCGTTGGTTAAATTTATGGTCAAAGTTGGACCTCGGGAAGCGTGGGCTAAGAGACACTTGTGTGATGAAATGAGAGAGAGAGAGAGAGAGAGAGAGAGAGAGAGAAGTGTGAGCTCTGAAGAAGAGCTGCAGAGTAGACAGACCATCAACGAGAGTCAATGGGCACTTGTGTGAGCACATGCTACCCCTGCTCGTCCTCCCCACCCACCGCCGGCGACGACCACCCATTGTCCTCGTCCGGCGGCTCTCCGACTCCGGGCGCCACCACCGTGCATCCGCTCCCGCTCGCTTCCGGTTCTCCCGCGCCCGCCGCTTCCTCCACATCAACCTCCTCCTCCTTCTCCTCGATATCGGCCGCAAGCTCATCCATCTCCATGGACAACACCACCACCACCACCTCCTCCTCCTCCTCGGCTACCACTAGTTATTCCTCGCCGTCGTTGTCGTCGGAGCCCCGCTTCTCGGCCGAGTTCCTCAAGGCGCGCGCTTGCAGGGACACGGACGTGGAGATGGAGGTCGTGGTGCTCGACCCCAACATCAGCAGCAACGAAAAGAAGAGGAAGAAGCTCTCCCCTGCCTCCGCCGCTCCGCGTCCGTCCTCGCCAAGAACGCCTCCAGCTCTGTCCGTGGGCAAGTCACCAAGGAAGAACAAGCCTGGCATTGGCAACATCAACGGCCGCCGCGCAAGCAACATGATTTGGATGATGAAAAGCTGACGGTGATCGTCGAGTCGTCGTCCACGGAAGCGACATGCTGAATCATTGCTCATTTTGGCTATGTGCATCCTAGTATGCAAAGGCCGGGATTAACTCTTGGCGGCCGCTAGCTCATGACCAGCCAAAATAGCTAATATATTTGTTGAATTTGATTGCGATTTTTTTTTTCTGTCGAACTCTATTGCGGCAGTAAGTGGCTGCATCCAACGTCTGTTGGTTAGGCTTCTATTTTCTGTTATGGATGAATGTATGGAACACTATGGATGCTGGTTGAATGTTGTTTCCAACAAAATTATCGAAGTGATCGAAGATGACCATTGTGGTTCTAGCATCATTTTTGCTAATCTTGTGTTGTTGTCATCGGTTTATGACATCCTTTTTCATACAAGTCCATGAATTTGAACTGGAGTCATTTGCTTTCATTGTTTCTCCAAAATTGATGTGAGTAAGAGATGACAGTACATTTGATTTCATTGTTTGTCCAAATAATCAGTTTGTTTTTTTAGTTCTATCTGGCATCAAGTTGTCATGTGCTATGCTTTTTGTTTCTCTGCATAAAGAAAATCTCTCAGGTGTTAGTTGCCTGCTTGTTCTACAATAGCCAGCTCGATTTTTGGGTTCTTTTTCTGCATCAAATCAAATAATCTAGATGGACTATGAGCAACTACTAGTAAAGTCTGGCTTGAAGAGAACATTTCCCGACAGGGAGAGCAGAATGGAACTGGAAAAAAGACGAGGAGACAACATTATCAATCAATCAATCATGTTTAGAGATATAGGAAGAACAATTCTACTAATTAATTACACGCATATACTCTAGGTGACAGCAAACCACAATAAGACATGTTACTACTAGTGTACATGTAAAAAGCACACCAAAGGAAAGGAAAACAAAATGAATGGACACACATTTAGCACAATCATAGTAGATGCATGGTGCGAGATGAGATGGGATCAGAGGAAGATGAAGCAATCCATGGATATGACGGGGGTGTTGAGGTCATCTACCAATTCTCCTCCACCGCCGCCGCCGGCCGCCGTTGGCCTGGCGCACTTCCTCCTCCCAGCTGAATCCGCCGATCGGCACGAAGGCGAAGAAGGCCTCTTCCTCCCGCAGGACGCCGACGCCGAGCCTCCTGCCCCCGCAGGCGGCACCCGAGGGGGAAGCGGCCGCACGCGCCTCGCTGCCGTCGTCGGAGTTGTGCTTGCGCGGCGGCCGTTGATGTTGCCAATGCCAGGCTTGTTCTTCCTTGGTGACTTGACCACGGACAGAGCTGGAGGCGTTCTTGGCGAGGACGGACGCGGAGCGGCGGAGGCAGGGGAGAGCTTCTTCCTCTTCTTTTCGTTGCTGTTGATGTTGGGGTCGAGCACCACGACCTCCATCTCCACGTCCGTGTCCCTGCAAGCGCGCGCCTTGAGGAACTCGGCCGAGAAGCGGGGCTCCGACGACAACGACGGCGAGGAATAACTAGTGGTAGCCGAGGAGGAGGAGGAGGTGGTGGTGGTGGTGTTGTCCATGGAGATGGATGAGCTTGCGGCCGATATCGAGGAGAAGGAGGAGGAGGTTGATGTGGAGGAAGCGGCGGGCGCGGGAGAACCGGAAGCGAGCGGGAGCGGGTGCACAGTGGTGGCGCCCAGAGTCGGAGAGCCGCCGGACGTGGACAATGGGTGGTCGTCACCGGCGGTGGGAGGGGAGGACGAGGAGGGGTAGCATGTGCTCACACAAGTGCCCATTGACTCTCGCTGATGGTCTGTCTGCTCTGCAGCTCTTCTTCAGAGCTCACACTTCTCTCTCTCTCTCTATCTATCTCAAGTTACGAAACTGCCCCTCAATTGAGAGCCACAAGTTGGCGAGGCTAAGAGAATAATGCCACACTTTTTGAGTGTATGTAATGTGGGACCCTAATGTGGTTTGACTAAGATATGGCTTGACCAAACACACACCTTGATTAAACTTGCCTAACCTTAGACGTGGCAACCTTATGCAAATTTAGTCTCAAACCGAACAGCCCCATATACTAATCTTGGTCATCAATGCATGGTAAACATTTTCCAGACTTAATTTAGGCAAGATTAGTATAAGATTTGTCCTTAGGTGAGATCAATCTTTTAAAGATACAGAACATGTTAAAAATTATTTAAAAAATAAGAGACACCCATCCATCTTTGATGTACAAGCTCAAAAGGTTTCAGCTCCTAATTCAAACTACATTTAAAGGATCAAAAAAGAAAAAAAGTCAGACGTGAATAATGTCAAAAGCTATTAACTCAAAGCTGACACTATTCATAGTTGAATTTGTCTTTTTCGAATCTCTAATTGTAATCGAGTTTTAAGCTGATTTTTTTTTTGGAATTATAGCCATAACCCGCAGGTATGTTGTAAATTATTTTCAGGATTTTTTGGATTGTTTAAATTTGAAATTTTTGGGTTGATCCTATGATCTCGCCTAGAGGGATGATTCTATACTAGTCTCCTCCACTTGAGGCGAAATTAGATGCACGCAAGTAAGGACTTCATGTTGCACTTCATTTGATCGAGCTTCCCGTTGCCCTCGAGTGTGACTGGGGAAAGTTATATTTCACTGGTTAAAGTCGCCGCGCTCAAAATAAAACTAGCCATGGCCTTGATCTTGGGGTCGATCTCAACAAAGCACGAGGATCTAGCTCGTGAGATTAGTTAAAGTCGTAGCAATAAAAATAATATACCATGGTTTCGATCTTGTGGGTTAATCTCAACAATGCATTCGTTGTTTTTTTAAAAGAGGAATATATTAATATCAAATAGATATCAATTACACCCAGTCTCTGCACCAACATCCAGAATGCACACAGCCAGAAAAATAAATAAATAAAAAATAAAAAAAAATAAAAAAAGACCCTGCCCCGGTGATCAATCACCCGCGGTAGCAGCACTCTAACCACCACCAAAGACAACACCCGGACTATAAAGAAGGTTCTCCAAAAGCAACGCCTACAGGAAGGAAACAATGCACAAGCGTGGTCGTTGCCCGATCAAAGATACAGCCAGAAAATAAAATAAAAAGAAAAATAAAGAAAAGAAAAAAGACCCTGCCCCAGTGATCAATCACCCGCAGTAGCAGCACTCTAACCGCCACCAAAGATAACACCCGGACTACAAAGAAGGTTCTCCAAAAGCAATGCCTACAGAAAGGAAACAATGCACAAGCATTGCCGTTGCCCCCCGATCAAAGATCATAGGTTTTCACCCTGGAGATGTTAGTCGAGAAATTTGCCGCCAAGAACTAGCTCATGTGATTGATGATGACTCTAATCCCTAGGCCTGGGGGTCGATCTCAACAAAGCACGAGGAACTAGCTCGTTCAATTAGTTTAAAGTTGTCGCAATCAAAATAATCTACCATGGCTTCGATCTTGTGGGTTAATCTCAACAACACGATTCGATGTTAGCCGAGAAATTTGCCGCGAGACGTGAGAGAACTAGCTCATGTGATTGGTGATGATTCTAATCCCCAGATAGCATTTCTCACAAAAAAGAAGAGTGTGAAAGTATACACGATGAAAAGTACTGTAGGTGTTGATATATACAAAAGGAGGCATGTGGAAGTTTTATGTAAGTGCAGCCAAAAATATAAAAGGCCCGCGACCTTCGGCTCATAAGACCAACGCTCTAACCAACTGAGCTACGGGGGCTGCTTTTGATATTTATGTCTCATTTCCCTATTAATTCTTTCTTACTACAAATAAATGAATTTGTAGCATTTCCTCGTTAGTTGTCCAGCTGGCCAGGCTCCCGTTCCACCAAGTTCCAAGAGAACCACAGCACCGCCCGTGGCCTCCGCAGAGATCAAATAGAAAAACCCAAGCACCGTAGCAAATTCACCGGACGATGCCGCGGAGCTACGTACTGTAGACACGGCGGCAGTGATTAAAAGCTCTGCGCCGTTTCCTGTAGCGATATAAAACCAAGCCATGCACGCGCGTCGGCTCCGTAATTCCGTATCCCCCGCGCGGCCACGAGCTAGCTACGGCAGATGAATGCATCAGCAATTCAGCATTGCGTTTGTCTTGCAGTACGTCTGTACGCGGTACTGGCCATCACTGGCTTTAGCCTGTGCATTACGCATAAGAACAGTTGCAAAGAAGATAAAAAATATCTCAATCAAACACCGTGGCACTAGAGGTGCTCGTAATTACTAATATAATTACTTAATTTATCATTAGAACGACGACAGCCACAGCACCATTGAACGATCCTTACACTACACACTCATATGACTGATCGATCAAAAACAGACACACTGAACTGAGCACACGGTACTCCAGACCTAATCTGGGAATTAACTCACAGAAGAACACTGTCACGTAGCTAGCTAGCTAGTACTCCTAGCTACTACGGCTGCCACGCGGCGAGCTGCTGGATGTTCATGGGGTAGGCGAGGTCGGTGCCGCCGGAGTAGGCGGCCTTGCCGAGGAGCACGTTGACCCTCTCGGTGGGGTGGAAGGCGTCCCAGAAGATGTAGGTGTTGCGGTTGGGGCAGGGGCGGAGGAAGGGCAGGCAGGTGATGACCCCGCGGTTGCGCCCGATCCCGCAGCACCCGCGGTCCACCACGCTGAAGCCGTAGTTCCAGGGGCTCCGCAGCACCTCGGAGATCATCTCGAAGTTGTCGATGTAGATGAGCTTCGCCCGCGGGAGGTTGGCGTTCAGGGTGTCCACCATGCCCTTCACCTTGCCGTTGAAGGGCGCGATGAGCTCGTCCACGTCCGGCGAGCACATGTTGGTCGGGTTCCGCGCCCGCATGTTGGGGATGCACGCCATCGACCCCACCCCCGCGATCACGAACCTCCGGGCCCCCAGGTTGTACAGGCTCTGCGTTCGTCCATGCATGCATGTCCATTAGTCTGTTGTCTTCAGAGACGATGCAACTTATAATAATTACTTAGAAGAATCATGGCTTACGGTGAGCTGCTTGGTGTAGTGCTGCACGAGGAGGGTGGAGTACTGGTCGCCGTTGTACTCGTTGCGGGTGTTGTAGTTGGGCATGAGGTAGTTGTTGAGGTAGTCGTTGCTGCCCATGCCCACGTAGAAGATGCTGCGGCCCAGCGAGGAGGCCAGCTTGCTCGCGCCGATCTTCCCCTTGATCTGGTTCAGCGTCGTCTGGAAGTTCTTGATCTGCTGGTTGAACGGGATGCGCCCCACGAAGTTCTGGCCCGTGTTGTCCAGGATCCCGGCGGCGGCGGAGGCGTAGTTCACGCCATGCAGCGCGCCGGCGTCACTGTCGGCGTTGGAGGCCTCGTTGTTCGACGGCAGCAGGGGCAGCCCCAGAAGCTCAGCTGCATGCATGCACAAACACGTCCAGAGTTAATTAACTGCTCGTATAATCCACGGTACGTACGTTCCGCCAAGTTGTCCATTGTTTGCGGTAACTAATCATGTTTGTACTGTACAGTAACTAAGATTTGTTACAGTGGCAGCCCCTGGTTAGTTTTGTGGTGAATTTTTGGCGGAGTATTTAATTACCACCGTAGTAGTACTATACATGGCGTCATGTCCATAGCCTGGCCAGGGTCACATGGAAACATTGACGACGCCACCATAGTGGTAGTGGTACAGGTTTTGACTGGCCGAATTCATCGCGTCATGTGCACTGTATGTGTTGAATCAATGGGACGGCATTATGATCCCGGAGGAAATCGAGTACCGCTGTGCTACACTATTACTAGCAGTACTGGTGTGGAGTGTCTCACTCTCTTTTCACTCTTCTCTCTTCCTTGAATGAGCACATGGAGGAGGCGGGTCAGTAGTTATTACAGTCAGTGCTGGTACTGGGCTTCAAGCTATGCTACCATGCTAGTGGGATCTCAGTGCTTATGTACTGAGATTACAGCTGAACTAATCATTTTAGATTTTGTTTGCAAGGACCATGCATGCACTATGCGTTGCATGATTTGCTTGGATTTCCCTAAACAGTAGTACTCGAGTGTGGATTTCCATTGGAGTAGTACATGCATGTAGGCTTTCAGTGTGGAACTCACACTTGCATATATGAAAAACGGAAAAACAATAATTGCATTGCTTCTTCAAGGGGTAAGAAAAGGAGAAGCAACCTAGCCTAACATTTGACACAATGAAATTCTAGCCAGTCAATAATTATGGACTGAGTACATGTAGATATAGAAACCCTGAGGAATGTACCTGCATATGCATGCATATCCAACTCCATCAAACCAGCTAGAATCTTTAATTAACTGAGGAAACCAGTAGTGCTTGCATAGATACTCCTTGTGATTTGTGAAACATTCTTCTAAGCTAGTGATAACGACTTCCTTGTGATTTGTGAAACATTCTTCTAGGAACAGATAGACTAAGCCCACTCCATGTGTTTGTGCATATAAAAAGACTAAAACACATCAAAGGGCCATGTATATTCCCTTTCTGGAAACAAGTCCAACATGGAAATGACTATGAGAATGACAGAAAAACAGCCGTGCGGTGTGGTGCACCATGCGCTGGATCACGGGTTTCCTGACGCTCTAGCCTCATTGCATTATTCTCAATATGAGTAGCTCATTCTAGGATGTACTAAAATTAGCAATTTCTACTCAAAAGAGGCACTATACCACTTCGCCAGCTGATTTGCTATTTCTGCAGGCAACAAAATGGCTCGATTTATACGTGAAAATAACGCATCGTATGCTACCGGCGGCAATTTTATGACTAGTTTTTTTCTGATGAGAACACTAAAACTGGCTGAAGAACTCAAGAAGTACTCCTAGTAGCTAGTAGGAGAGGAAAATGGCCATGAGAGCATGCATGCGTGGAGCAGCGCACGGACGTACCTATGGCGTCGACCATGGTGTAGCCGTTGGAGAAGCGGCCGGTGGGCCCGCCGGCGAAGTCGATGCCGTAGGGCAGGTAGTTGGCCTTGGCCAGCGACGTGAGGTCGTTGTTGTTGCCGTTGTCCGTCAGCGAGTCGCCGAACACGAACATGGCCGGCACCGACGGCCCGCCGCCGCCGCCGCCCGTCGCGCCGGTGCCGGCGCCGCTGGCCCCTGCCGCGTCGCCGGGCCCGTTCGGGAACGTGAAGTTCCACGGCGCGCGCGGGAACAGCGGCCGCGGGAACACCTGCGCCGTGGCGCCGCCGCACGCGAGGAGCACCAGGAGGAGCACCGTCGCCGTGGGCGTGGAGGAGGCCGCCATTGGACCGACGTGGAGTTCCAAGCTTGGCTAGGTGGTTAGTAGGTGCCTAGGTGTGTGGCATGCAAGACGGAGCTAGGCAGAAAGCAGGGTGCGCAGTGTGGGAGAAGAGGAGCGTCGTATATAGCAAAGGGGGAGCGAAGGGGAGAGGGTTTTGGGGTGGTTGGTGGGTGGATGAGGGAGGGAGTAAATGCGGCTCCTGCCATTGCTGCCATGGAGATGGAGAGAGTAAATGGGGCTCTGTTGGGGCGCGTGCTCGAGGCTACGCGAGCCATGGCCGACAGCAGCTGGCGGGGTGCAGCGTGCCGTGCCTGTGATTTGTCAAAGGAGTATGGTTTTGCGCTTCTGTGGGTATGGGCCTACGGAACGGGGAGTACGTGCTCGGCTAATAAACGGCTTGCTGGGCAGAGTACAGTAGATAAAGGCCCGGACATCAGGACTCTGATGGGGAAGGCCGTTTGGGTCTTCCATCTCTCACGCATCCCACTATCATGGGCCAGCCCGAAAAGGAGGCGTTCGCTCGCTCAGGGACGAGCCGGTTTCCCCGGTTCGCTAGTCACGGTTGACCGGTGACTTTTTGAGAAAATGCGGTTTAGAAAAATCAATTTTAAGAAATGAAAAAAAGATAATTTTTTTAAAAAAATCACGAATTCGAAAAAAGTTTGCGAATTTGAACAATTTCATCAATTTTACAAAAAGTTCACATGTTTGAAAAAGTCCATCTACTTTGAAAACAGAGTTCTACAATTTTGAAAAAAATGTAAATTTGGAAGAAAAAAGTACGTGGATTTGAATATATTCATGCATTTGAAAAAGTTCGATGATTCAGATTTTTTTAGAAATTTGAAAAACTTTCACATATTTAAACAAAATCACGGACTTGAAAAAGTTTGGGCATTCATATAAATAAATAAAGATAAGAGAATAAAAGGAAAAGGAAAATAGAATAAAAAACTGAATAAAACCATCCAGAAAACCTGAAAAAAGAAAGAAAAAAATGGTCATAAGCTTCTAGAAGCTTCCCGAAATGAGTCGGAGGCTTCTAGAAACTTCACAAAACTGGCTGGGTAACTTGAAACAGCGTCATTTGCGGTCGAAGAAGGGAAAATGGGTTGAGCCCGGGTGGAGGAGGGGTTTTCCACCACTTTGCAGTTTGCACTGTAACCGGTGTGTGGAGTGCCGAATAGGGTTTGGGTTTTGTCTCATGTCTCATGTCTCCCCTTCCGCGCTTGCCCTAGTGGGATGGGCCAATATAGCGGTTTTAGAACTTTCCATGCCATTTTTTTTTCTGAGTTTTACTGTATCTATTTTTCCTATGTGATTTCTCTATTGGTTTTCATCAGTGTTGTTTCTAGGGTTTTTCTCATTCTTATTTAAAAAATACTTGTCTACTTTTATTTAAATACATTTTGAACATTTTTTCATATAGGTTGAAGATTTTCCAGATACACGTTACATTTTCTAAATACATGGTGAATATGATTTGCAAATGCGTGCTGGATATTTGCAAACTGTACATTGAGCACTTTTTTAATACACGCTTAACATGTTTAAACACTTGTTTGAACATTTTTTTAAATGTTGTGAATATTTAGTGATGTGCTGCAACATTTTTTTAATGGAAAAAATTATACATTATGAACATTGTTCTAAATTGTGCAAAACATTGTTTACATTTCATGATCAATTTTTTAAAATGTAATGAAACATGTTTGTAAACGTGCAAACATTTTATATCTTGAACAATGTTTCAATTGTACGAACATTTTTTTAAAATTACATGGAATTATCTTTACATTTTCATGAACATTTTTTAAAATGTGTAATTATCATATTGTTTTAAATGTGTGGGATTTTTTAATAGTATGAACATATTTTTTGAAATGCACAATCATTTCTTTCACACTGCATGAGCAATTTTTAAATGCATGATGAACATTTTTAATAATTTAAGTGAATACTATTTGAAATATATATATTTAAGAGGAAAGAGAACAAACTAACTAGATACGCGAAGAGCGAACAAAGCTAAGCAAAGGAATGAACGCTATTTGACTCCGTTCTCGCGATGCTTGAGGCGGGGCGTACGTTGTCTCACGTCAAGCAAACCATAAACATGTCAAAGATTTATGGCATTTCTCACGGCTCATGGCCTTAGCTACGCATGACAGTATTTAAGGGTAATCTTCATGAATCTGTTTGGGTGTTTGTGTGAGGGGGTGGGGTAGTAGTTTGCATGAAGGTCCGTCACTTTAGTCATGCCTAATAATGCAATTGCATAAACTTGTTGGACTAGGTCTCTTCACATGGAACTCCTTTGGTTCAATGACAATAGCGGAACCCTTCACATTCGTATCGGCACATATACCCACATGAATAAATATCGAGTGAACCTGTTGTTCCCGTTTGTTATTCCCTTTGCTTCGTGATACTTCACAAAACTCGAGATGAGACTTATCGACATCCATGTGAGGCAACACTTGCTCACTATGCTAGTCATCCTCGTTATCAGTTTTGTTATCTTTTCTCATTCCCGTGTTCCGGCATCCTTGCGACCAAGTCACGCCATGTTTGGCCAAAATGATGGATATTGTGATATCGAGGGGACCCTAAAAATATCTCTCCATCGCTGAAAGAGAAAATCACAGGTTTGAGCTATCAAGTCCCTTGCCATACTTTTTCAATGCATCTGAAAGTTGTCGTTATGATCACCCAGTTATGGTGACGTTTGACAGACCTCAAAGTACATCATATGGTATTAAGTTACTCGATGCTCCCGTGGTCTAAAAAATTGAATTGGTAGTGGCCGCTTGACTAATATGTTTTTTAACACAGTACAGACGCAAGCGCTTGTACATACGCGCATACACTCGCCCCTATGAATGCACACACACCCTACCCTATGAGCACCTTCGAGTGATTGAACCGGCATATCATCACTAGTAGAAAAAGGGCCATTTGTCCCGGTTCGTACGGGCCATTTGTCCCGGTTGTTGAACCGGGACTAAAGGGTCGTTACTAAAGCCCTAGGCCTTTAGTCCCGGTTCTTACACGAACCGGGACAGATGGGCCTCCACGTGGCCGGTGCGGCGAGCTCAGGCAGGAGGCCCTTTGGTCCCGGTTGGTGGCACCAACCGGGACCAATAGGCGTCCACGCGTCAGCAGCTGGCAAGAGCTGAGGTTTTTGTTTTTCTAAGGGATGGTTTAGGGGTTTTGAGGGGTTAATTTAGGTGTTTCATATATTGTGTTAGCTAGCTAATTAATAGAGAGAAGTGTCCTCTCTTATCTCCGTGCTTGGTCGACGCTATGTACTATACGTATAGAGAGGACTCGACACGCTAGCTAGTAAGTAAATGAAGGAAACAGAAGATCGTCATGAACATATGCATACAGAGAGTTCGAAGTGATATCGACCACCTCTCCTTCTCTGAGAGATTGGTCGAACAACAAGTTTTCGTATATCTAACCGACGCTACTGGCTACATATATACAATATAAGATCTCTTACAATATAATCTCCTAATTATATATGAACTCAGGGTCCACATGGTATTCTCCATCTTTATCGATCACGTGGTCAAGAAAGAATGCCGCCAATTCCTCTTGAATTGCTCGCATACGATTTGGTGGTAGGAGTTCATCCCGCATCCGAAACATCTAATTTGAAGAAGGGGGTCAATACATATATATGAATGAATGAAACTCAACACAAATGATGGTAATAAAATAAAATTATGAATATTATTGCTTACATACTTCATATTGTTTTTAAGTGTAGCCCGCTCACAGGTCGTGTGGCGGATGGACTCGCAAACGTAGTATCCACAATAATTATTCCCGGCTTCCTGCCACAACCACTTTACAAGAAATAGAGGTCAATCAAATTGATAAGCAAGCATGCTAAATGGTATTGATGAAACTAGCGCTTGAATCACTAGGAGATGCGCGGAAAATGCTAGTAGTGCTTACTTTCGGGTGTTTAAATTACAGCTTCTTCGGCAGTCCCGGAGCTTTTGAGGTGAATTTTTTCCAAACCCTGCCAGACAAAGAAAACAATTACTTGATATCAGGAAATGAACAAAGTTGCCAATATGATGCGATAATGATCGATTTAACTTACTTCTCGAGCATTTGAGTCATGTCTGCATACTCCTGGGGATCTTTTCGTCTCGAGTCTAAGACGGTTACTAGTCCCTGCTCAAGCTTAATCTCTAGGAGAATATAGTGGAACCTACGCACGCATACATAACTCATCAACTACATTACTGTAACCTCGAATAATAAGGGAAACCGAATATGCACAAGAAAGTAACACTCACTTGAAGTTGTAAGGAAAGAGTATTATAGTTTTGTTTTGATTTAATACCAACGATCGTAGCAAGTTGGCCTCGGTATCTTTTTCATGAAATTCAACCGTATATGCATCTATGAGATTTGTGTTAATGAACCCAATATCATCGATTTGTTTTTTCTTCAATTCGACGATCTTCAATCTGCATAATATAGTGAGGATAATTATAAATACGTGCAATGAAAGAGCTGACCTATATAGAGAGAGTTAATGATAGAAGTAGTACTTACAGACAGTAGCAAGTGACTGTTAATTTATCCAGGGCCTTCTGATTGAAAAACTAGAAGAACTCCTCAAATGGAACATTCAACAGATCAATTCCAACGAGGTCATGCTCCTCTTTAACTCTCAGCGTCAAAATATTCCTCCCCCCAGACTCTCTGCAGGTTTTCATGTACCAATCATGGAATCTTCGCATCATCGTTGTTAGAGATCTTTCATCTTTGACGAGAGGCTTCCCGTACTCGTATTTGTGTTCGTCCACCTCCAAGAAATCATAATGTACATCGTAGGGCAGGTAATCTCCAAGATTGGTATAACCGGGCACCATCCTTGGATCATTAGCGACGATATCGCTAGACACCTTGAGCGGGGGGCACGATTGGTTCGCTTGTTCGCCGAGCTGGGCAATTTTTTTCCTAGCTCGTCGTTCCGCTAACCTTTGATCACTGACAGTACTTCCCGACCGCTCTGCTTCGATAAATGACCTTTCAATAATGCGCTCATAGTTGCCTTTCGGAGGAGACTTTGGTGGTTTCTTCAGAGCATCCATAGTGCGCTTCGCTTTCACCGGATCTATCTTCTCCTCCGGAGGTGGATGTTTCTTTACTTTCACCCCTTCAAAGAAGTTCGTCACTTCGGCTCGCATGATCTTCGCGTTTTCCTCCAGGGTCCTCTCATATGGTAATTTCTCTAGAGTCTTCAGAGAAGGACCGAATCTGTATTGCCTCCCGCCTCTGGCTGTACTGCTAGACGTCGGAGCAGACGGAGCGGCTGCAGCTAACTTCTTTCCTTGCTTATGAGGCGGAGGAGAAGGACTACGGCGCGCCGGAGTAGCCGGAGCAGCGGCGGGTCTCTTCCGCCCTTGCTGACGAGGCAGAGAAGGAGGAGGCTGGCTGCTCGGGCGCACCGGCGCAGGCGGAGAAGGAGGCGGAGTGCCGCCACGCGCCGGAGAAGGAGGCTGAGTGCCCTGGTCACTCCCCGGAGGAGGAGGCGGAGTGGCCTGACTCGCCGGAGGAGGAGGAGGAGGAGGCGTCTGATACGTCCATTTTGCATCATGCTTTTATATCGATATTTATTGCATTATGGGCTGTTATTACACATTATGTCACAATACTTATGCCTATTCTCTCTTATTTTACAAGGTTTCCATAAAGAGGGAGAATGCAGGTAGCTGGGATTCTGGGCTGGAAAAGGAGCAAATATTAGAGACCTATTCTGCACAACTCTAAAAGTCCTAAAACTTCACGGAAGACGTTTTTAAAATATATAAAAAATACCGAGCGCAAGAAGTTCACTAGGGGGGCCACACCCTGCCCACGAGGGTGGGGGCGCGCCCTACCCCCCTGGGCGTGCCCCCTACCTCGTGGGACCCCTGGTGGCCCTCCGATGACCATCTTCTGCTATATGAGGTCTTTCGATGAGGAAAAAATCATAAGCCATCTTCTCGGATGAAACTCCGTCGCCACGAGGCGGAACCTTGGCGGAACCAATCTAGGGCTCTAGCGGAGCTGTTCTGCCGGGGAAACTTCCCTCCGGGAGGGGGAAATCATCGCCATCTTCATCACCAACGCTCCTCTCATCGGGAGAGGGCAATCTCCATCAACATCTTCACCAGCACCATCTCCTCTCAAAACCCTAGTTCATCTCTTGTATCCAATCCTTGTCTCCAAGTCCAGGATTGGTACCTGTGGGTTGCTAGTAGTGTTAATTACTCCTTATAGTTGATGCTAGTTGGTTTATTTGGTGGAAGATCATATGTTCAGATCCTATATGCATATTAATACCCCTCTGATTATGAACATGAATATGCTTTGTGAGTAGTTACGTTTGTTCCTGGGGACATGGGAGAAGTCTTGCTATTAGTAGTCATGTAAATTTGGTATTCGTTCGATATTTTGATGAGATGTATGTTGTCTCTCCTCTAGTGGTGTTATGTGAACGTCGACTACATAACACTTCACCATTATTTGGGCCTAGAGGAAGGCATTGAGGAGTAATAAGTAGATGATGGGTTGCTAGAGTGACAGAAGCTTAAACCCTAGTTTATGCGTTGCTTCGTAAGGGGCTGATTTGGATCCATATGTTTCATGCTATGGTTAGGTTTACCTTAATACTTTTGTTGTAGTTGCGGATGCTTGCAATAGAGGTTAATCATAAGTGGGATGCTTGTCCAAGTAAGGACAGTACCCAAGCACCGGTCCACCCACATACCAAATTATCAAAGTACCGAACACGAATCATATGAACATGATGAAAACTAGCTTGACGATATTCCCATGTGTCCACGGGAGCACTTTTCTCTATATAAGAGTTTGTCCAGGCTTGTCCTTTGCTACAAAAAGGATTGGGCCACCTTGCTGCACTTTATTTACTTTTGTTACTTGTTGCTCGTTACAAATTATCCTATCACAGAACTATTTGTTACCACTTATTTCAGTACTTGCAGAGAATACCTTGCTGGAAACTGCTTTATCATTTCCTTCTGCTCCTCGTTGGGTTCGACACTCTTACTTATCGAAAGGACTACGATAGATCCCCCATACTTGTGGATCATCAAGACTCTTTTCTGGCGCCGTTGCCGGGGAGTGAAGCGCCTTTGGTAGGTGGAATTTGGTAAGGAAAAATTTATATAGTGTGCTGAAATTTACTGTCACTTGTTACTATGGAAAGTAATCCTCTGAGGGGCTTGTTTGGGGTATCTTCACCCCGACTAGTAGAGGAAAGAGTTGCTCCTCAACCTACTGAACCTAATGAAAATGAAAATGAAAATGTCTGCTTTGAAATTACTTCGGGTATGTTAGAAAAGCTGCTAGCTAATCCTTTTGCAGGAGACGAAACAATGCATCCTGATGAGCACCTAATATATGTTGATGAAGTTTGTGGATTATTTAAGCTTTCAGGTGTACCCGGAGATGTTGTTAAGAAGAAGGTCTTCCCTTTATCTCTGAGGGAAGAGGCATTGACATGGTATAGGCTATGTGATGATACGGGGTCATGGAACTACAAACAATTGGAATTGGAATTTCATCAGAAGTTTTATCCTATGCAATTTCATCATTGTGATTGCAATTATATATATATATTGGCCTCGCGAAGGAGAAAGCATCGCTCAAGCCTGGGGGGGCTTAAATCAATGTTATATCCATGCCCCAATCATGAGCTCTCAAGAGAAATGATTATTCAAAATTCATATGCTCGGCTTTCTGATAACAATCATACCATGATCGATACTTCTTGTGCTGGCTCTTTTATGACGAAGACTATTAATTCAAATGGGATTTATTGAAAAGAATTAAACACAACTCTGAAGATTGGGACCTCGACGAAGGTAAGAAGTCAGGTATGACACCTAAGTTTGATTGTGTTAAATCTTTTATGGATACCGATGTTTTCTGTAAATTTAGCACTAAATATGGACTTGACTCTGAGATAGTAGCTTCTTTTTGTGAATCTTTTGCTACTTATGTTGATCTTCCCAAGGAGAAGTGGTTTAAATATTATCCTCCCATAGAAGTAAAAGTAGCTGCACCTATTAAAGTTGAAGAAAAGACTATCACTTATAATGATCCTATTGTTCCTACTTCTTATGTTGAGAAACCACATTTCCCTGTTAGGATAAAGGATCATGCTAAAGCTTCAACTGTGGTTCGTAAAAGCAATATTAAAACTTATACACCTCCTGAGCAAGTTAAAGTTGAACCTAATATTGCTATTGTTAAAGATCTCTTGGCTGATAATATTGATGGGCATGTTATTTATTTCTATGATGAAACTGCTAGAATTGCTAAACCTTGTGCTAAAGATAAACCTAGACATGTGGTAGGCATGCCTATCATTTCTGTTAAAATAGGAGATCATTGTTATCGTGGCTTATGTGATATGGGTGCCAGTGCTAGTGCAATACCTATTGGCCTATATAGAGAAATTATGCATGATATTGCACCTGTTGAGTTAGAAGATATTGATGTCACAATTAAACTTGCCAATAGAGATACTATTTCACCAATGGAAATTGTTAGAGATGTTGAAGTCTTGTGTGGGAAAACTAAATATCCTGCTGATTTTCTTGTTCTTGGTTCCCCACAAAATAGCTTTTGTCCCATTATATTTGGTAGACCCTTCTTAAACACCGCTGATGCTAAGATAGATTACAAAAAGGATGTTGTTACTATCGGTTTAGATGATATGTCTCATGAATTTAATTTCTCTAAATTTAGCAGACAACACCGTGAAGAAGAATTACCTAGTAAGGATGAAATTATTGGTCTTGCTTCTATTGCCATACCTCCTAGTGATCCTTTAGAACAATATTTGCTAGACCATGAAAATGATATGTTTATGAATGAAAGAAGGGAAATAGATGAAGTATTCTTTAAATAGGAACCTAGTCTGAAACACAATTTGCCTGTTGAAAACCTAGGGGATCCTCCTTCACCCAAGGGTGATCCCGTGTTTGAGCTTAAATTGTTGCCTGATACTCTTAAATATGCTTATCTTGATGAGAAAAAGATATATCTTGTTATTATTAGTGCTAACCTTTCAGAGCATGAGGAAGAGAGATTATTGAAAACTCTGAGGAAGCACCGCGCTGCTATTGGGTATACTCTTGATGATCTTAAGGGCATTAGTCCCACTCTATGTCAACATAAAATAAATTTGGAAGAAGATGCTAAACTAGTTCGTGATCATCAACGACGGCTGAATCCTAAAATGAAACAAGTGGTAAGAAAGGAAATACTAAAGCTCCTTGAGGCAGGTATAATCTATCACGTTGCTGATAGTCAATGGGTAAGTCCTGTCCATTTTGTCCCTAAGAAGGGAGGTATTACTGTCGTTCCTAATGATAAAGATGAATTGATTCCCCAAAGAATTATTACAGGTTATAGGATGGTAATTGATTTCTGCAAATTAAATAAGGCCACTAAAAAGGATCATTACCCCTTACCTTTTATCGATCAAATGCTAGAAAGATTATCCAAACATACACATTTTTGCTTTCTAGATGGTTATTCTGGTTTCTCTCAAATACCTCTGTCAGCCAAGGATCAATCAAAGACTACTTTTACTTGCCCTTTTGGTACTTTTTCTTATAAACATATGCCTTTTGGTTTATATAATGCACCTGCTACCTTTCAAAGATGCATGATGGCTATATTCTCTGACTTTTGTGAAAAGATTTGTGAGGTTTTCATGGATGATTTCTCCGTTTATGGATCTTCTTTTGATGATTGCTTGAGCAACCTTGATCGCGTTTTGCAGAGATGTGAAGAAACTAATCTTGTCTTGAATTGGGAAAAGTGCCACTTTATGGTTAATGAAGGTATTGTCTTGGGGCATAAAGTTTCTAAAAGAGGTATTGAAGTTGATAAAGCCAAGGTTGATGCTATTGAAAATATGCCATGTCCCAAGGACATCAAAGGTATAAGAAGTTTCCTTGGTCACGCCGGATTTTATAGGAGGTTCATTAAGGACTTCTCAAAAATTTCTCGGCCTCTGACTAATTTATTACAAAAAGATATACCATTTGTCTTTGATGATGATTGTGTAGAAGCATTTGAAATACTTAAGAAAGCATTGATCTCTGCACCTATTGTTCAGCCACCTGATTGGAATTTACCTTTTGAAATTATGTGTGATGCTAGTGATTATGCTGTAGGTGCTATTCTAGGGCAAAGAGTTGATAAGAAATTAAATATTATTCAATATGCTAGTAAAACCCTAGACAATGCTCAAAGAAATTATGCTACTACTGAAAAAGAATTCTTAGCAGTTGTATTTGCTTGTGATAAGTTCAGACCTTATATTGTTGATTCTAAAGTAACTATTCACACTAATCATGTTGCTATTAAATATCTTATGGAAAAGAAAGATGCTAAACCTAGACTTATTAGATGGGTTCTCTTGCTACAAGAATTTGACTTACATATTGTTGATAGAAAGGGAGCTGAGAACCCCGTTGCAGACAACTTGTCTAGGTTAGAAAATGTGCTTGATGACCCACTACCTATTGATGATAGCTTTCCTGATGAGCAATTAAATGTCATAAATGCTTCTCATACTGCTCCATGGTATGCTGATTATGCTAATTACATTGTTGCCAAATTCATACCACCTAGTTTCACATACCAGCAAAAGAAAAAGTTCTTCTATGATTTGAGGCATTACTTTTGGGATGACCCACATCTTTATAAAGAAGGAGTAGATGGTGTTATTAGATGTTGTGTACCTGAGCATGAACAGGAACAGATCCTACGCAAGTGTCACTCCGAAGCTTATGGAGGACACCATGCTGGAGATAGAACTGCACATAAGGTATTGCAATCTGGTTTTTATTGGCCCACTCTCTTCAAGGATGCCCGTAAGTTTGTCTTATCTTGTGATGAATGTCAAAGAATTGGTAATATTAGTAGACGTCAAGAAATGCCTATGAACTATTCACTCATTATTGAACCATTTGATGTTTGGGGCTTTGACTATATGGGACCTTTTCCTGCCTCTAATGGATATACACATATTTTAGTTGCTGTTGATTACCTTACTAAGTGGGTAGAATCTATTCCAACTAGTAGTGATGATCATAACACTTTTATTAAAATGCTTAAAGAAGTTATTTTTCCAAGGTTTGGAGTCCCTAGATACTTAATGACTGATGGTGGTTCACATTTTATTCATGGTGCGTTTCGTAAAATGCTTGCTAAGTATGATGTTAACCATAGAATTGCATCTCCTTATCACCCACAGTCTAGTGGTCAAGTAGAATTGAGTAACAGAGAGCTCAAATTAATTTTGCAAAAGACTGTTAATAGATCTAGAAAGAATTGGTCAAAGAAACTTGATGATGCATTATGGGCCTATAGAACTGCATACAAAAATCCTATGGGTATGTCCCCGTATAAAATGGTTTATGGAAAAACATGTCACTTACCTCTCGAACTAGAACACAAGGCATATTGGGATATTAAAGAGCTCAATTATGATTTCAAACTTGCCGGTGAGAAGAGGTTATTTGATATTAGCTCACTCGATGATGGAGAACCCAAGCCTACGAAAATGCCAAGTTGTTTAAAGAAAAAGTTAAAAGATGGCATGACAAAATAATACAAAAGCGTGAGTTTAATGTAGGTGATTATGTATTGCTATACAACTCTCATTTAAGATTTTTGGCAGGAAAACTTCTCTCTAAATGGGAAGGTCCTTACGTTATGGAGGAGGTCTATCGTTCCGGTGCCATAAAAATCAACAACTTTGAAGGAACAAATCTGAAGGTGGTGAACGGTCAAAGAATCAAAGAATCAAACATTATATCTCAGGTAATCCCATAAATGTTGAAACCAATGTTATTGAAACCGTAACCCCGGAGGAATACATAAGGGACACTTTTCGGAACGTTTCAGACTCCGAAAAGGAATAGGTATGTGGTACGGTAAGTAAACCGACTCCAAAACAATTTTAAGGCTACATTTCTCCGTTTTGGAATATTTAGAAAAATAGAAAAATAAGTAGCAGTCCGGGAAGGACACGAGGCCTCCACGAGGGTGGAGGGAGCGCCCTACCCCCCTAGGCATGCCCCCTACCTCGTGGGCACCTCGTGCTCTTTCCGGACTCTGTTTTCTTACACGACACGTATTTTGGTCGGTAAAAATTCATTATATAACCTCCCGGGGGTTTTGACTCCCGTATCATGCAATTATCCTCTGTTTGTGTTTCGAGCTGTTGCTGCTGTAGATTAGAGCAAGATGTCTTCGCAAGAGTCAGTCGGGGAGAGCCGGGTGTCTCATCCGGCACCGAGATCAATGACAAACAACAATGTTGACCTCTTTGGGCCAGCAACGGAGGAAGAGATGGAGGCTGATTTGAAGAGGATAGATGCCATGGAAGAGGATCAAGAAGTCACTTCCCGCTTCCGAGCTGGATTCACAATGGGAGAACTGCAGAGCTCGGCTATTCCAAACTCGGTTATCCCTTCCAATGTTAAATTTCTTTCTTATGAGAATATGAAAAAGAGTGTCACTAGTTCTCCCGCAGCTATGCAGCACCCTTGGGTGCAGGGAGCTTTGGCTGTTACAGGAAAACTCCGAAAGGAAATAATGGATCTCAAGCAGCAAGTCAATAAGCTAGAGGAGGAGAATCGTTTCCTGAGGGGCATCATCGCCAAAAATATCACATCACCATCCCCGAAAAGAGAGACATAATCACATGGGTATGGGCACTCCCCTTGGCAACTTCCAAGCTTGGGGGAGTGCCCCGGTATCGTATCACCATCACTTTTATCTTTATCGTTTTTCTTAGTTCGATCCTTTTGGTAATATCTTGATCTAGTAGAATAAAAGTTCTTAGTATGATCTAGTTGTGAGTTTTGCTTTATGATCCTTCTATGTAATCAAGTCCATGAGCTATATACTAAAGATTAGTGTTGAGTCAAGGGCTTGATTATTTTGCCATGATCCTAAGTGAATAAAAGAAAAGAGAAAGAAATAAAAAGAAACAAATAGATCATAAGGATCTTATGGAGAGTAATGAGCTCATATAGAGAGTATGATGAATAAAAGTTGTTGAGAGTTGACAAACATAGTTTTGGTCATCGTTGCAATTAGTAGGAAGTAATAAAGAAAGAGAGGTCTTCACATATAAATATACTATCTTGGACATCTTTTATGATTGTGAGCACTCATTAAAATATGACATGCTAAAGAGTCGACGTTGGACAAGGAAGACAACGTAATGGGTTATGTTTTCTTACATCTGAGATAAATTATATTGTCATGGATCATCCAACATTGTTGAGCTTGCCTTTCCCTCTCATGCTAGCCAAATTCATCGCACCAAGTAGAGATACTACTTGTGCTTCCAAATACCCTTAAACTAGTTTTGCCATGAGAGTCCACCATACCTACCTATGGATTGAGTAAGATCCTCCAAGTAAGTTATCATCGGTGCAAGCAATAAAAATTGCTCTCTAAATATGTATGACTTATTAGTGTGGAGGAAATATGCTTTATACGATCGTGTGATATGGAAGAAATAAAAGCGACCGACTGCATAATAAAGATCCCTATCACAAGTGGCAAAGCGACATTCTTTCGCATTAAGATTTTGTGCATCCAACCATAAAAGCGCATGACAACCTCTACTTCCCTGCGAAGGGCCTATCTTTTACTTTTATCTCCTACCTTGCATAAGAGTCATGGTGATCTTCACCCTTCCTTTTTACATTTTATCCTTTGGCAAGCACAGTATGTTGGAAAGATCCTGGTATATATGGCTAATTGGATGTGAGTTTTCATGAACTATTATTGTTGACATTACCCTTGAGGTAAAACGTTGGGAGGCAAAACTATAAGCCCCTATCTTTCTCTGTGTCTGATTAAAACTCCATACCCATAAGTATTGCGTGAGTGTTAGCAATAGTGAAAGACTATATGATAGTATGTGGACTTGCTGAAAAGCTCTTATGTTGACTCTTTCCTATGTTATGATAAATTGCAATTGCTCCAATGACTGAGATTATAGTTTGTTAGTTGCCAATGAAGTTTATGATTCATACTTGAAATTGTGATTGAATTATTACTCTAGCATAAGAAATTATATGACAAGAATTATATAAGTTGTTGTTCTAAGAATGATCATGATGCCCTCATGTTCGTACTTTATTTTTATCGACACCTCTATCTCTAAACATGTGGACATATTTTTCGATTTCGGCTTTCGCTTGAGGACAAGCGAGGTCTTAGCTTGGGGGAGTTGATACGTCCATTTTGCATCGTGTTTTTATATCGATATTTATTGCATTATGGGCTGTTATTACACATTATGTCACAATACTTATGCCTATTCTCTCTTATTTTACAAAGTTTCCATAGAGAGGGAGAATGCCGGCAGCTGGGATTCTGGGCTGGAAAAGGAGCAAATATTAGAGACCTATTCTGCACAACTCCAAAAGTCCTGAAACTTCACGGAAGACGTTTTCAGAATATATAAAAAATACCGAGCGCAAGAAGTTCACCAGGGGGGGCACACCCTGCCCACGAGGGTGGGGGGCGTGTCCTACCCCCTGGGCGTGCCCCCTACCTCGTGGGCCCCCTGGTGGCCCTCCGATGACCATCTTCTGCTATATGAGGTCTTTCAACGAGGAAAAAATCATAAGCCATCTTCTCAGACAAAACTCTGCCGCCATGAGGCGGAACCTTGGCGGAACCAATCGGGCTCTAGCGGAGCTGTTCTGCCGGGGAAACTTCCCTCCGGGAGGGGGAAATCATTGCCATCGTCATCACCAACGCTCCTCTCATCGGGAGAGGGCAATCTCCATCAACATCTTCACCAGCACCATCTCCTCTCAAAACCCTAGTTCATCTCTTGTATCCAATTCTTGTCTCCAAGTCCAGGATTGGTACCTGTGGGTTGCTAGTAGTGTTAATTACTCCTTGTAGTTGATGCTAGTTGGTTTATTTGGTGGAAGATCATATGTTCAGATCCTATATGCATATTAATACCCCTCTGATTATGAACATGAATATGCTTTGTGAGTAGTTACGTTTGTTCCTAAGGACATGGGGGAAGTCTTGCTATTAGTAGTCATGTAAATTTGGTATTCGTTCGATATTTTGATGAGATGTATGTTGTCTCTCCTCTAGTGGTGTTATGTGAACATCGACTACATAACACTTCACCATTATTTGGGCCTAGAGGAAGGCATTGGGAAGTAATAAGTAGATGATGCGTTGCTAGAGTGACAGAAGCTTAAACCCTAGTTTATGCGTTGCTTCGTAAGGGGCTGATTTGGATCCATATGTTTCATGCTATGGTTAGGTTTACCTTAATACTTTTGTTGTAGTTGCGGATGCTTGCAATAGAGGTTAATCATAAGTGGGATGCTTGTCCAAGTAAGGACAGTACCCAAGCACCGGTCCACCCACATACCAAATTATCAAAGTACAGAACGTGAATCATATGAACGTGATGAAAACTAGCTTGACGATATTCCCATGTGTCCTCGGGAGTGCTTTTCTCTATATAAGAGTTTGTCCAGGCTTGTCCTTTTCTACAAAAAGGATTGGGCCACCTTGCTGCACTTTATTTACTTTTGTTACTTGTTGCTCGTTACAAATTATCCTATCATAGAACTATTTGTTACCACTTATTTCAGTACTTGCAAAGAATACCTTGCTGGAAACCGCTTATCATTTCCTTCTGCTCCTCGTTGGGTTCGACACTCTTACTTATCAAAAGGACTACGATAGATCCCCTATACTTGTGGGTCATCAGCGTCCAGTTCGTAAGGTTGATGAGCTCCTTCCGCCATAGGCATGGAGTCTTCAGAGAAGAACCCAGCCGAGTCTCCCCTTCACCCGTAGGGTGGTCAAGCTCGAGGTCCTCAAATCCGTCCGTTATTTCATCCACCATCACCCTAGCATATCCTTCTGGAATCGGTCGGTAGTGATAGGTTGCGCTAGGTTCAGGAGGTGCAACAGAGCCAATAGCCGCCTTGACTTTCAATTTCATCCATTGCGTCATAAGGTGGCAATGTTGAGACTCCGTGATAGCATCCACGGGGTAGCTAGCAGGAGCCGTGAAGATAGGCTCCTGCTGAAGCAGCTCGATGGAAGCCATGCTACTTCTCCACTGAGATGGCGGGGTAGCTTCGGGGGAAGCTTCGGCAGGTCGTTTGCTGCGATTTGCTTCTCGTTCCTCTATCGCTTCTACCCTTGCGTGCAGCGCCTGCAGTTGGGTATACTCCACTTTTTTCCTCCTCTCCTGGAATTTGTAACCACCTGCGTCCGGAAACCCAGCCTTCCACCGAACAGAGCCTGGCGTGCCTCGTGTCCGTCCAGGGTGCTTAGGATTCCCGAGGGCCATTATGAGCTCGTCGTTCTCTCTGTCTGGAACGAACGTCCCTTGCTGCGCTGCATCGATATACTGCCAAAGCTTCGTGACGGGTATTCGCAGTTGCTCGTTCGTCCAACGACACTTCCCTGATACAGAGTCCAAGGTTCCTCCAACCCCGAAGAACCAAGTCCGGCAACGGTCTGGCCAGTTCAATGTCTCTGGTTCGACCCCTTTATCAACCAGGTCATTCTCAGCCTTGGCCCACAATGTCTGGGCTTTGAGGTAGCCACCTGACCCCGTGCGATGGTGAAGCTTCTTCTTCGCAGCATTTTTCTTGTTTGTCGCTGACATCTTCTTACTCTTGTCCGATGTCTTGTGGGCCACAAATGCGGTCCAGTGATCTCTGATCTTCTCATATCGGCCGGTGAATTCTGGTGTCTTTTCTTCGTCGACAAATGATGTTTTCAGCTCATTCTTCCACCTCCTGAATAGTTCTACCATCTTCTTAAGAGCATGAGACTTGATCAATTGCTCTTTAACTGGCTTCTCCGGATCCTCCTGTGGCGGTAGGGTGAAATTTGCCTTCAGCGCGGTCCAAAGATCATCTTTCTGCATATCGTTGACATAAGACACCTCAGGGTCTTCCTTCTTAGGCTTAAACCATTGGTGGATGCTGATCGGGATCTTGTCCCTAACAAGAACCCCGCACTGAGCAGCAAATGCTTCCTTTGTCCGGATGGGTTCAATCAGCATGCCATCGCGCGCGATTGCTGTGATCTCAAACCTTTCATCCGAGCACAACTTTTTCTTTGGGCCTCGTCTCTTTACCGAAGTTGTTCTCGATCCGGAGGGCTAGAAAAAGAAGAAAGACGAGAGTTATTGATTAATATGTGTACATACAAAAACAATTAATGCATCAATTAGCTATAGTCATCACATACTTAATTAATATATATACCTGGCTGGACTCCGTTCGGTCACCGGAGCCGTCATCACGGTGTCCTTCTTCCACCGGCATTTGGTCACCGGAGCCATCATCAAGGTGTCCTTCTTCCATCGGCATTCGGTCACCGGAGCCATCATAATCATGTCCTTCCTCCTCCATTGTTCGATCACCGTAGCATGCTTCTTCACCCTGTCCTTCCAGACCATCGGTTTCGTTGAGAAATGACATGACGACACCACTTCCTTGTGCATTACGTCCCCCAACACTGCTTCTGTTGCTTCGTCTCGGGGGTGCTCCATAGTTTCTGCAAATATTTACAACATGGCAATTATTATTCAAACATGACAGATGGATATATTAGTGGCAAACGTAGAACTAGCTAGCTAATCACAATAAGGAATCATATAATTAGTGGTCTCGATGCTGCTTCTCTAGGGTTTGGGGTGGCCTCGACAACGCTTCAAGGGTTTGGGGTGGCCTTGACGACAACGCTCTTTTAACTTGGTAAATTTTGGTGGCCTCGAGAGAGTTTGTCGGGTAGGGTGTGGCGGGAGGGGGTAGGAGACCGACATCGTTTTTCTAGGGTTTGGGTGTCCTCGAGAGTTTTGGTCGAGTGAGAGGGTCGGGGGTGGGTATAAGTTATCACAGTCGAGAGGGGGTATATATATCGACCGCCCCTCATGTCGAAGTTATCTGGGAGGGGGTTATATCGACAACGACGACATACATACATGGGAAAATAATGTTATCGGAGAGGGGGTATATCGACCCCCCTCCTCGTGTTGAAGTTATCGAGGCGGGGTATATTGACAACGACATACCCGATAAAAAATAAGAAGACGAAGAAGAAATAAAAAGAGGAGAAGAAGAAACGAATAGAGGAGAAGATCGAAGAAAAAAAAGAAGAAGAAAAAAGAGGAGAAGAAGAAAGGAATAGAGGAGAAGAAGAGAAAATAGAAGTCTATTTTCTCTTCTTCTCCTCTATTCCTTTCTTCTTCTCCTCTTTTTTTCTTCTTTTTTCCTCTTCTTATTTATTTCTCCTCTTCTTCTCCTTTCTTCCTCTTCTTATTTTTCTTTTTCCTCTCATTCTTTTTCTTCTTCTTCTTCCTTTCCAAGCTAGATATATAAAACTTTTCTAAAAATGTAACTTTTGCATATATATAAAAATTTCTTCTTCTTCCTTCTCTTCCTTCTTCCTAAATATATAAAACTTTTCTAAAAATGAAACTAACCTAAAATTAATGTACTAAATCAGAGAACATATATAGATAAAA
>NC_041380.1:472089225-472105239 GCF_002162155.2 Triticum dicoccoides | reverse complement strand
ATATATATATATATATATATATATATATAAACAAATCATCATATATATGAACAAAAAAGCTGAAAAAAAACAAGACATATAATCTAAAAATCTAACTTTTGCAGGGCCGCAGGCCCGGGGCAGGGGCGACGACGACTGATAACCCACAAGTATAGGAGATCGCAACAGTTTTCGAGGGTAGAGTATTCAACCCAAATTTATTGATTCGGCACAAGGGGAGCCAAAGAATATTCTCAAGTATTAGCAGCTGAGTTTTCAATTCAACCACACCTGGAGACTTAGTATCTGCAGCAAAGTGTTTAGAGCAAAGTAATATGATAGTAGTGGTAATGGTGGCAAAAGGTAACGGTAGCAAAAGTAATATTTTTGGGTTTTATAGTGATTGTAACAATAGCAGCGGAAAAGTAAATAAGCGAAGAACAATATATGAAAAGCTCGTAGGCATTGGATCGGTGATAGAGAATTATGCCGGATGCGATCGATCATGTAACAGTCATAACCTAGGGTGACACGGAACTAGCTCTAGTTCATCAATATAATGTAGGCATGTATTCCGAATATAGTCATACGTGCTTATGGAAAAGAACTTGCATGACATCTTTTGTCCTACCCTCCCGTGGCAGCGGGGTCCTAATGGAAACTAAGGGATATTAAGGCCTCCTTTTAATAGAGTACCGAACCAAAGCATTAACACATAGTGAATACATGAACTCTTCAAACTACGGTCATCATCGGGAGTGGTCCCAATTATTATCACTTCGGGGTTGCCGAATCATAACACGTAATAGGTGAGTATAGACTTGCAAGATAGGATCAAGAACTCTCATATATTGATGAAAACATAATAGGTTCAGATCTGAAATCATGGCACTCGGGCCCTACTGACAAGCATTAAGCATAGCAAAGTCATAGCAACATCAATCTCAGAACATAGTGGATACTAGGGAACAAACCCTAACAAAACTAACTCGATTACATGATAAATCTCATCCAACCCATCACCATTTGCTATCTCTTGAGCACTGCATTGGTTTTCCCCGAAGAGGAAGGGATGATGCAGCAAAGTAGCGTAAGTATTTCCCTCAGTTTTTGAGAACCAAGGTATCAATCCAGTAGGAGGCTACGCGCCAGTCCCTCGTACCTGCACAAAACAAATAAATACTCGCAACCAACGCGATAACGGGTTGTCAATCCCTACGTGGCCACTTACGAGAGTGAGATCTGATAGATATGATAAGATAATATTTTTGGTATTTTTGTGATAAAGATGCAAAGTAAAATAAAAGCAAAGTAAAAGCAAAGGAAATACCTAAGTATTGGGAGATTAATATGATGAAGATAGACCCGGGGGCCATAGATTTCACTAGTGGCTTCTCTCAAGAGCATAAGTATTCTGCGGTGGGTGAACTAATTACTGTTGAGCAATTGACAGAACTGAGCATAGTTATGAGAATATCTAGGTATGATCATGTATATAGGCATCACGTCCGACACAAGTAGACCGACTCCTGCCTGCATGTACTACTATTACTCCACTCATCGACCGCTATCCAGCATGCATCTAGAGTATTAAGTTAATGAAAACAGAGTAACGCCTTAAGCAAGATGACATGATGTAGACGGATAAACTCATGCAATATGATGAAAACCCCATCTTGTTATCCTCGATGGCAACAATACAATACGTGCCTTGCTGCCCCTACTGTCACTGGGAAAGGACACCGCAAGATTGAACCCAAAGCTAAGCACTTCTCGCATTGCAAGAAAGATCAATCTAGTAGGCCAAACCAAACTGATTATTCGAAGAGACTTGCAAAGATAACCAATCATACATAAAAGAATTCAGAGAAGATTCAAATATTGTTCATAGATAGACTTGATCATAAACCCACAATTCATCGGTCGCAACAAACACACCGCAAAAAGAAGATTACATCGAATAGTTCTCCACAAGAGAGGGGGAGAACATTGTATTGAGATCCAAAAAGAGAGAAGAAGCCATCTAGCTACTAACTATGGACCCGTAGGTCTGAGGTGAACTACTCACACCTCATCGGAGGGGCTATGGTGTTGATGTAGAAGCCCTCCGTGATCGATGCCCCCTCCGGCGGAGCTCCGGAACAGGCCCCAAGATGTCATCTCGTGGATACAGAAAGTTACGGCAGTGGAATTAGGGTTTTGGCTCCGTATCTAATCGCTTGGGGGTACGTAGGTATATATAGGAGGAAGGAGTACGTTGGTGGAGCAACATGGGGCCCACGAGGGTGGAGGGCGCGCCGAGGGGGGGGGGGTAGGCGCGCCCCCTACCTCATGGCCTCCTCTTTTTTGTCTTGACGTAGGGTCCAAGTCTCCTGTGTCTTGTTTGTTGAGAAAATAACATTCCCAAAGGTTTCATTCCGTTTGGACTCCGTTTGACATTCCTTTTCTTCGAAACCCTAAAACGGGCAAATAACAACAATTCTGGGCTTGGCCTCCGGTTAATAGGTTAGTCCCAAAAATAATATAAAAGTGGATAATAAAGCCCAATAATGTCTAAAACAATAGATAATATAGCATGGAGCAATCAAAAATTATAGATACATTGGAGACGTATCACCGACCACGGCAGAAGATAGAAAGAAGATGAAAGTCATTCCCTATGCCTTGGCCATAGGTTCTATAAAATATGCCATGCCGTGTAAAAGATCTATTGTATACCATACAATGATTCTGGCAAGGGAGTACAATAGTGATCTAGGAGTAGATCACTAGACAGCTTTCAAAATTATCCTTAGTGAAATAAGGATATGTTTCTCGATTATGGAAGTGACAAAAAGGTTCGTCGTAAAGGGTTATGTCGATGCAAATTTTGACACTGATCCAGATGACTCTAAGTCTCAATCTGGATACATATTGAAAGTGGGAGAAATTAGCTAGAGTAGCTATGTTGGCATAATTTTAGATACGTTGGAGAAATTAGTCTCAATCTGGATAATATAGCATGGAGCAATCAAAAATTATAGATACGTTGGGGACGTATCAAGCATCCCCAAGATTAATTCCTTCTCGTCCTTGAGTAGGTAAATGATAAAAACAGAATTTTTGATGCGGAGTGCTACTTGGCATAATTTTAATGTAATTCTTCTTAATTGTGGTATGAATATTCAGATCCGAAAGATTCAAGAAAAAAGTTCATATTGACATAAAAATAACAATACTTCAAGCATACTAACTAAGCAATTATGTCTTCTCAAAATAACATGGCCAAAGAAAGTTCATCCCTACAAAATCATATATTTAGTCATGCTCCATTTTCGTCACACAAGAATGCTCTCATCATGCACAACCCCGATGACAAGCCAAGCAATTGTTTCATACTTTAGTAATCTCAAACCTATAAACTTTCATGCAATAGATGAGCGCGAGCCATGGACATAGCACTATGGGTGGAATAGAATATAATGAGGGGGGTTATGTGGAGAAGACAAAAAGGAGAAAGTCTCACTTCAACGAGGCTAATCAATGGGCTATGGAGATGCCCACCGATTGATGTAAATGCAAGGAGTAGGGATTGCCATGCAACGAATGCACTAGAGCTATAAATGTATGAAAGCTCAACAAAAGAAACTAAGTGGGTGTGCATCCAACTTGCTTGCTCACGAAGACATAGGGCACTTGAGGAGGCCCATTGTTGGAATATACAAGCCAAGTTCTATAATGAAAATTCCCACTAGTATATGAAAGTGACAAAACAAGAGACTCTCTATCATGAAGATTACGGTGCTACTTTGAAGCACAAGTGTGGCAAAGGATAGTAACATTGTCCCTCCTCTCTTTTTCTCTCATTTTTTGGGCCTTCTCTTTTTTATGGCCTTTCTCTTTTTTGGGGGCCTTCTTTTTTTTTGAATTCCTCACTTGGGACAATGCTCTAGAAAATGATGATCATCACACTTCTACTTATTTACAACTCAATGATTACAACTTGATACTAGAACAAAAGATGACTCTATATGAATGCCTCCGGCGGTGTACCGGGATATGCAATGGACCAAGAGTGACATGTATAAAAGAATTATGAACGGTGGCTTTACCACAAATACTATGTCAACTACATGATCATGCTAAGCAATATGACAATAATGAATGTGCCATGATAAACGGACTGGTGGAAAGTTGCATGGCAATATATCTCCGAATGGCTATGGAAATGCCATAATAGGTAGGTATGGTGGCTGTTTTGAGGAAGATATAAGGAGGTTTATGTGTGAAAGAGTGTATCATATCACGGGGTTTGGATGTACCGGCGAAGTTTGCGCCAACTCTCAATGTGAGAAAGGGCAATGGATGGTACCGAAGAGGCTAGCAAGGATGGAAGGGTGAGAGTGCGTATAATCCATGGACTCAACATTAGTCATAAAGAACTCACATACTTATTGAAAAAATCTACAAGTCATCAAAAACCTCGGCACTATGCCCATGCTCCTAGGGGGATAGGTTGGTAGGAAAAGACCATCGCTCGTCCCCGACCGCCACTCATAAGGAGGACAATCAAATAACACCTCATGTTTCAAATTTGTTACATAACGTTTACCATACGTGCATGCTACGGGACTTGCAAACTTCAACACAAGAATTTCTCAATTTCACAACTACTCAACTAGCACGACTTTGATATTATTACCTCCATATCTCAAAACAATCATCAAGCATCAAACTTCTCTTAGTATTCAAAACATTGATAAGAAAATTTTACTAATCTTGAATACCTAGCATATTAGGATTTTAAGCAAATTACCATGCTATTTAAGACTCTCAAAATAATCTAAGTGAAGCATGAGAGATCAATAGTTTCTATAAAACAAATCCACCACCATGCTCTAAAAGATATAAGTGAAGTACTAGAGCAAAACTATATAACTCAAAAGATATAAGCGAACCACATAGAGTATTCTAACAAATTCCAAATCATGTATGGCTCTCTCAAAAGGTGTGTACAGAAAGGATGATTGTGGTAAACTAAAAAAGTAAAGAATCAAATCATACAAGACGCTCCAAGAAAAACACATATCATGTGGCGAATAAAAATATAGCTCCAAGTAAAGTTACCGATAGAAGTAGACGAAAGAGGGGATGCCTTCCGGGGCATCCCCAAGCTTTGTCTTTTAGGTGTCCTTAGATTATCTTGGGGGTGCCATGGGCATCCCCAAGCTTAGGCTCTTGCCACTCCTTGTTCCATAATCCATCAAATCTTTACCCAAAACTTGAAAACTTCACAACACAAAACTCAAAGTAGAAAATCTCGTGAGGTCCGTTAGCGAAAGAAAACAAAAGACCACTTCAAGGTACTGTAATGAACTCATGATTTATTTATATTGGTGTTAAAACCTACTGTATTCAAACTTCTCTATGGTTTATAAACTATTTTACTAGCCATAGATTCATCAAAATAAGCAAACAACACACGAAAAACAGAATCTGTCAAAGACAGAACAGTCTGAAGTAATCTGTAGCTAGATCAAGATCTGGAACCCCAAAAATTCTAAAATAAATTGATTGACGTGAGGAATTTATCTATTAATCATCTTCAAAAATAATTAACTAAATATCACTTTCCAAATAAAAATGGCATCAGTTCTTGTGAGCGCTAAAGTTTCTGTTTTTTACAGCAAGTGTAACAAGACTTTCCCCAAGTCTTCCCAACAGTTCTACTTGGCACAAAACATTAATTAAACACAAAAAACACAACCAAAACAGAGGCTAGATAAATTATTTATTACTAAACAGGAGAAAAAGGCAAGGAATAAAATTAAAATTGGGTTGCCTCCCAACAAGCGCTATCGTTTAACGCCCCTAGCTAGGCATAACAAGCAAGGATAGATCTAGGTATTGCCATCTTTAGTTTTCAACTTTTTAGCGGAATCAAGCTCGAATCCGGGAGGTTCTTTATGTTTCCCTTCATATTCTGAAATTTTTAGATCCAACGAATCCAACCGCTTATTGCAAAGGGTAATCAACATATTCATGCGGTGAATATTTCCACTAATGTTCTTAAGAGGTTTAAGAGACTTCTATAAAATTTTAGTAACTTCGCAAATTTTTTCAAAAAATTGCGTTTCTTCCTGAGTAGGATGAGGTCCCTTTTGTTGAGGTAGTGTTCCCACTATACCTTCTATAATTTCAAGCGCAATATGGGGATCGATTTCAATAAAATTGCCTTTGGCAACGCAATCCAAGAGTTGTCTATGAGACATATTTAATCCAACATAAAAATTGTGAAGCAAAATTCTCAGGTTTATTTCAGAGGTACAATTACGATAAGACTCCATTATTGTCAACCAGGCATCTTTTAAGTTTTCTCCTAGTCTTTGTTTGAAGTGAAAGATTTCGAACTCAGGGGACAACGGAGAAGATAAGGGACTAGCCATAACGACAAGCAAACGAACTAACAAACAAGCAAACAAAAAGCAAGCGGGCAAAAAGAAGCAAACGGGAAAGAGAGGGAGGATAGAGAGAGAGGGCGAATAAAACGGCAAGGGTGAAGTGGGGGAGAGGAAAACGAGAGGCAAATGGCAAATAGTGTAATGCGGGAGATAAGGGTATGTAATGGGTACTTGGTATATTGACTTTTGCGTAGACCTCCCCGGCAACGGCGCCAGAAATCCTTCTTGCTACCTGCTACCTCTTGAGCACTGCGTTGGTTTTCCCCGAAGAGGAAGGGATGATGCAGCAAAGTAGCGTAAGTATTTCCCTCAGTTTTTGAGAACCAAGGTATCAATCCAGTAGGAGGCTACGCGCGAGTCCCTCATACCTGCACAAAACAAATAAATCCTCGCAACCAACGCGAATAGGGGTTGCCAATCCCTACACAGCCACTTACGAGAGTGAGATCTGATAGATATGATAAGATAATATTTTTGGTATTTTTGTGATAAAGATGCAAAGTAAAATAAAGGCAAAGTAAAAAAGCAAAGGAAATAACTAAGTAGTAGGAGATTGATATGATAAAGATAGACCCGAGAGCCATAGGTTTCACTAGTGGCTTCTCTCGAGAGCATAAGTATTCTACGGTGGGTGAACAAATTACTGTTGAGCAATTGACAGAATTGAGCATAGTTATGAGAATATCTAGGTATGATCATGTATATAGGCATCACGTCCGAGACAAGTAGACCTACTCCTGCCTGCATCTACTACTATTACTCCACTCATCGACCACTATCCAGCATGCATCTAGAGTATTAAGTTAAAAACAGAGTAACGCCTTAAGCAAGATGACATGATGTAGAGGGATAAACTCATGCAATATGATGAAAACCCCATCTTATTATCCTCGATGGCAACAATACAATACAATACGTGCCTTGTTGCCCCTACTGTCACTGGGAAAGGACACCGCAAGATTGAACCCAAAGCTAAGCACTTCTCCCATTGCAAGAAAGATCAATCTAGTAGGCTAAACCAAACTGATAATTCGAAGAGACTTGCAAAGATAACGAATCATACATAAAAGAATTCAGAGAAGATTCAAATATTGTTCATAGATAGACTTGATAATAAACCCACAATTCATCGGTCTCAACAAACACACCACAAAAAGAATATTACATCGAATAGTTCTCCACAAGAGAGGGGGAGAACATTGTATTGAGATCCAAAAAGAGAGAAGAAGCCATCTAGCTAATAACTATGGACCCGTAGGTCTGAGGTAAACTACTCACACTTCATCGGAGGGGCTATGGTGTTGATGTAGAAGCCCTCCGTGATCGATGCCCCCTCCAGCGGAGCTCCGGAACATGCCCCAAGATGGGATCTCGTGGATACAGAAAGTTGCGGCGGTGGAATTAGGTTTTTGGCTCCGTATCTGATCGTTTGGGGTATGTAGGTATATATAGGAGGAAGGAGTACGTCGGTGGAGCAACAGGGGGCCCACGAGGGTGGAGGGCGCGCCTGGGGGTAGGCGCGCCCCCTACCTTGTGGCCTCCTCTTTTGTGCCTTGACGGAGGGTCCAAGTCTCCTGGGTCATGTTCGTTGAGAAAATCACGTTCCCGAAGGTTTCATTCCGTTTGGACTCCGTTTGATATTCCTTTTCTTCGAAACCCTAAAACAGGCAAAAAACGGCAATTCTGGGCTAGGCCTCTGGTTAATAGGTTAGTCCCAAAAATAATGTAAAAGTGGATAATAAAGCCCAATGATGTCCAAAACAGTAGATAATATAGCATGGAGCAATCAAAAATTATAGATACATTGGAGACGTATCAAGCATCCCCAAGCTTAATTCCTGCTCGTCCTCGAGTAGGTAAATGATAAAAACAGAATTTTTGATGCGGAGTGCTACTTGGCATAATTTTAGTGTAATTCTTCTTAATTGTGGTATGAATATTCAGATCCAAAAGATTCAAGACAAAAGTTCATATTGACATAGAAATAATAATACTTCAAGCATACTAACAAAGCAATTATGTCTTCTCAAAATAACATGGCCAAAGAAAGTTCATCCCTATAAAATCATAGAGTTTAGTCATGCTCCATTTTCGTCACACAATAATGCTCTCATCATGCACAACCCCGATGACAAGCCAAGCAATTGTTTCATACTTTAGTAATTTCAAACCTATAAACTTTCACGCAATATATGAGCGCGAGCCATGGACATAGCACTATGGGTGGAATAGAATATAATGAGGGGGGTTATGTGGAGAAGACAAAAAGGAGAAAGTCTCACATCAACAAGGCTAATCAATGGGCTATGGAGATGCCTATCGATTGATGTTGATGCAAGGAGTAGGGATTGCCATGCAACGGATGCACTAGAGCTATAAATGTATGAAAGCTCAACAAAATAAACTAAGTGGGTGTGCATCCAACTTGCTTGCTCATGAAGACCTAGGGCGCTTGACGAGGCCCATTGTTGGAATATACAAGCCAAGTTCTATTATGAAAATTCCCACTAGTATATGAAAGTGACAAAACAAGAGACTCTCTATCATGAAGATTATGGTGCTACTTTGAAGCACAAGTGTGGCAAAGGATAGTAACATTGTCCCTTCTCTCTTTTTCTCTCATTATTTGGGCCTTCTCTTTTTTATGGCCTTTCTCTTTTTTATGGCCTTTCTCTTTTTTTTATAATTCCTCACTTGGGACAATGCTCTAGAAAATGATGATCATCACACTTCTATTTATTTACAGCTCAATGATTACAACTCGATACTGGAACAAAAGATGACTCTATATGAATGCCTCCGGCGGTGTACCGGGATATGCAATGGACCAAGAATGACATGTATGGAAGAATTATGAACGGTGGATTTGCCACAAATACTATGTCAACTACATGATCATGCTAAGCAATATGACAATAATGAATGTGTCATGATAAACGGAACGGTGGAAAGTTGCATGGCAATATATCTCGGAATGGCTATGGAAATGCCATAATAGGTAGGTATGGTGGCTGTTTGGAGGAAGATATAAGGAGGTTTATGTGTGAAAGAGCATATCATATCACGGGGTTTGGATGCACCGGCGAAGTTTGCGCCAACTCTCAATGTGAGAAAGGGCAATGCACGGTAGCGAAGAGGCTAGCAAAGATGGAAGGGTGAGAGTGCATATAATCCATGGACTCAACATTAGTCATAAAGAACTCACATACTTATTGAAAAAATCTACAAGTCATCAAAAACCTCGGCACTATGCGCATGCTCCTAGGGGGATATATTGGTAGGAAAAGACCATCGCTCGTCCCCGACCGCCACTGATAAGGAGGACAATCAAATAACACCTCATGTTTCAAATTTGTTACATGACGTTTACCATACGTGCATGCTATGGGACTTGAAAACTTCAACACAAGCATTTCTCAATTTCACAACTACTCAACTAGCACGACTTTGATATTATTACCTCCATATCTCAAAACAATCATCAAGCATCAAACTTTTCTTAGTATTCAAAACACTCATAAGAAAATGTTACTAATCTTGAATACCTAGAATATTAGGATTTTAAGCAAATTACCATGCTATTTAAGAATCTCAAAATAATCTAATTGAAGCATGAGAGATCAATAGTTTCTATAAAACAAATCCACCACCGTGCTCTAAAAGATATAAGTGAAGTACTAGAGCAAAACTATATAACTCAAAAGATATAAGCGAAGCACATAGAGTATTCTAACAAATTCCAAATCATGTATGGCTCTCTCAAAAGGTGTGTACAACAAGGATGATTGTGGTAAACTAAAAAGTAAAGACTCAAATCATACAAGTCGCTCCAAGCAAACACATATCATGTGGCGAATAAAAATATAGCTCCAAGTAAAGTTACCGATAGAAGTAGACGAAAGAGGGGATGCCTTCTGGGGCATCCCCAAGCTTTGGCTTTTAGGTGTCCTTAGATTATCTTGGGGGTGCCATGGGCATCCCCAAGCTTAGGCTCTTGCCACTCCTTGCTCCATAATCCATCAAATCTTTACCCAAAACTTGGAAACTTCACAACACAAAACTTAAAGTAGAAAATCTCGTGAGCTTCGTTAGCGAAAGAAAACAAAACACCACTTCAAGGTACTGTAATGAACTCATTCTTTATTTATATTGGTGTTAAACCTACTATATTATAACTTCTATATGGTTTATAAACTATTTTACTAGCCATAGATTCATCAAAATAAGCAAACAACATACGAAAAATAGAATCTGTCAAAACAGAACAGTCTGTAGTAATCTGTAGCTAGCGCAAGATCTGGAACCCAAAAATTCTAAAATAAATTGCTGGACGTGAGGAATTTATCTATTAATGATATGCAAAAAGAATTAACTAAATAACGCTTTCCAAATAAAAATGGCAGTAGTTCTCGTGAGCGCCAAAGTTTCTGTTTTTTACAACAAGTGTAACAAGACTTTCCCCAAGTCTTCCCAACGGTTCTACTTGGCACAAACACTAGTTAAACACAAAAAACACAACCAAAACAGAGGCTAGATAAATTATTTATTACTAAACAGGAGCAAGATGCAAGGAATAAAAATAAAATTGGGTTGCCTCCCAACAAGCGCTATTGTTTAACGCCCCTAGCTAGGCATAACAAGCAAGGATAGATCTAGGTATTGCCATATTTGGTAGGCAATCCATAAGTGGCTCTCATAATAGATTCATAAGGTAATTTAATTTTCTTTCTAGGAAAGTATTCCATGCCTTTCCTTAATGGAAATTGGAATCTAATATTTCCTTCCTTTATATCAATAATTGCACCAATCGTTCTAAGGAAAGGTCTACCAAGAATAATATGATAGAATCTACGGGCACATAATTCCTATTTGCAACAATAAGAACATCATTAATTCTTCCCATAGGTTTCTTAATAGTGGAATCCGCAAGGTGCAAGTTTAAAGACCAATCATCAAAATCACGGAAAACTAACAAATCACACAAAGTCTTTGGAATCGTGGAAACAATAGCACCCAAATCACATAAAGCATAGCATTCATGATCTTTTTAATAGTTGGTTCCCACTCATCATAAAGTTTCTAGGGATAGAAACTTCCAATTCAAGTTTTTCTTCATAAGATTGCATCAAGGCATCAACGATATGTTTAGTAAACGCTTTATTTTGATTGTAAGCAAGAGGAGAATTTAGCACGGATTGTAACAAGGAAATACAATCAATCAAAGAGAAATTTTCATAGTTAAATTCCTTGAAATCCATAATAGTGGGTTTAGAAACATCCGAACATTCACCATACTTCTGATACTTGAAAAATTCTACCAAAATTAGGAAAAATAAACAATTTGTATAGGAAGACAGTGCAAAAAGAATCAGAACCATTTGACGTTCTAGCTAAAAATGTAAAATCACGCACTACAGCCAAAGTTTTTGTCCTGCGCCATACAAACCATCAAGCAAATGTAAACATCCTAAAGGCAAACCTTGGCACATTATTTTTATAATACAATGGAATTGTACAAGGGGATAATTATTTTTGTTGAAAAGTTTCTGTAATCAAGATTCACAAAGTTACAGTGAGCATGAACAAAGTTCAAGGCTAGCTCCCACTTCAACAATGCTTGTCTTTCTCACTTTCGCTTTCCTTTTTGAAAAAGTTTTGGGTTCCCCTCTTTATTTTGTTGTTTTTAAACTATATGAAAGCACTCAACATAAATAAATGACTCTCTAAAACTTCCGGGTTGTCTCCCTGGCAGCGCTTTCTTTAAAGCCATTAAGCTAGGCATATAGTGCTCAAGTAATGGATCCACCCGGATCCCAAGGTATATCAAAGCCAATTTTAATTAACAATGATTTGTAATTTAGTGGTGAGCACAAGGTAACATATATCATGTAATGACGAAGTCTAACTCTCTTCCTATGCATTGGCATGTCATAAAAGAACAATTCATGCACACAAAGTAAAGGCCAATGCATAGTATAAACAGTTTCTTGCAATTTTATCATATTGGAAACATAGAGAGGTGGAGATATAGTTCCTCTCTCATAATAATTGCAAGTAGGAGCAGCAAGCACATGCATATTATATTCATCAAAATCATCATGTGCAATGGTAAAAGGCAACCCATCAATATAATCCTTAATAAGTGCAAACTTCTCCGATATAGTGTAGTCGGGAGAATTCAAAAAGATAATAGGACTATCATGCGTGGGTGCAATAACAACAATTTCATGTTTAACATAAGGAACTATAGCAATTTCATCTCCATAAGCATAATTCCTATTGGCATCTCGGCCACAAGCATCGAAAGCATCATCAAAAAAGGATATTTCAAAAGAATCGACGGGATCATAGCAATTATCATAATATTCATCATTCGGTAAGCATGAAGGGGAATTAAACAATGTATGAGTTGAAGAGTTACTCTCATTAGAAGGTGGGCATGGGTGATCAATCCGCTCTTCCTCCATTTGTTCTTCGCTCTCCTCCTCATCTTTTTCATCCAATGAGCTCACAGTTTCATCAACTTCTTCTTCCATAGATTCCTGCAAAATATTAGTCTGTTCTTGGACAACGGAGACTTTCTCAATAAGTGCATTAATATCGTAATTGTATTCATAATTCTCATAACAATATTTAAGCATAGCTAAATTTTCAGGTCTATAAACCGAATCATCATAATCTTCAAACTCTTTAAACATAGATTCAATTTCATAAGCACCCATAAAAGCATCAAATTCTTCTATTTGTTCCACATCATAGTAATCATATATACCTCTAGCATAAGAAGCTAAGGTTTTATTATCATTAAATTCGCATAAAAAGGGAAGGTGTGGAGCCTTCATCTTACAGCAACAAGTATAATCATATCTCAAGCATAGTTGCCTAGCATACCAATTCAATATATGAATTTGATCCCATAATAGTTTCCCTTTTTGTGTCAAGCGGTAATCCCTAAAGTATTCACGTTGATCCAACGTTACTCGCATTACATAATTGAATGGGGTTTTCTCAGGATGATTAAAGTAGTACATAATATTTTTCACATAACCAGCATCGAGGGTTTTAGGAGGTTCCCCATCTCCATGAGTAGCAAGTACACCTAATTTTTTTGGTATTTCGTGTTCCATATCCATAACTAAAGATAAAGAACAACCAAGAACAGCAAATAAAAATTACTTAGTGATAAAGCAAACAAGCACACACGAGAAAATTCACCCCACGCTATTGCTCCCCGGCAACGGCGCCAGAAAAAGGTCTTGATAACCCACAAGTATAGGGGATCGCAACAGTTTTCGATAAGTAAGAGTGTCGAACCCAACGAGGAGATAAAGGTAGAACAAATATTCCCTCAAGTTCTATCGACCACCGATACAACTCTACGCACGCTTGACGTTCGCTTTACCTAGAACAAGTATGAAACTAGAAGTACTTTGTAGGTGTTGTTGGATAGGTTTGCAAGATAATAAAGAGCGAGTAAATAAAAAGTAGGGGCTGTTGTATGTAAAGAAGCAATAAAGTAAATATAGCGAGTGTGGAAAAGTGGTGGTAGGAGTTGCGAAATTGCCCCTTAAGCAATTGACTACTTTACTAGACCGATAACAAATATTATGTGGAAGAGGCCACTGCTAGCATGTCATCCCTGACTTGGAATTCTATGCACTCATGATTGGAACTATTAGCAAGCATCCGCAACTACTAACGTTCATTAAGGTAAAACCCAACCATAGCATTAAGATGTATTGGTCCCCCTTCAATCCCGTATGCATCAATTTCTATGCTAGGTTGAAGCTTCTGTCACTCTTGCCCTCCAATACATAGTCCTATCAACATACAACTAACCCTAGGGTGTGATCCACGCGCGCAATCATATGATGGGCACCAAAGGACAGCAACATAACCACAAGCAAATTAAATCAATCGTAGCAATTCATCAACCACCGATAGGACAACGAAAATCTACTCAGACATCATAGGATGGCAACACATCATTGGATAATAATATGAAGCGTAAAGCACCATGTTCAAGTAGAGGGTACAGCGGGTTGCAGGTGAGTGGACCGCTGTAGATAGAGGGGGGAAGGTGATGGAGATGTTGGTGAAGATGGCGGAGGTGTTGGTGTAGATCGCGGTGATGATGATGGCCCCCGGTGGCACTCCGGTGCCACCAGAAGCGAGGGGGAGAGAGCCCCCCTCCTTCTTCTTCTTCCTTGACCTCCTCCCTAGATGGTAGAAGGGTTTCCCCTCTGGTCCATGGCCTCCATAGAATGGGAGGGGCGAGAGCCCCTTCGAGATTGGATCTGTCTCTTTGTCTCTCTCTGTTTCTGCGTTCTCAGATTCTTTCCTTTCACCGTTTCTTATATTCCCAGAGATCCGTAACTCCGATTGGGCTAAAATTTTGACATGATCTCTATTCAGAAATTAGCTTTCTTGTGGCCAAAGAAGGGCATCAACCGCCTTACGGGTGGCCCACGAGGGTCAGGGGCGCGCCTGGGGGGGGTGGCAGGCGTGCCCTCCTGCCTCGTGGCCACCTCAGGCACCGTCTCGCGTGGATTTTTCTTCCCAAAAATCATATATATTCCAAAAAAATCTCCATCAGTTTTTATTCCGTTTGGACTCCGTTTGGTATGGATATTCTGTGAAACAAAAAACATGCAACAAACAGGGACTGGCACTGGGCACTGGATCAATATGTTAGTCCCAAAAATAGTATAAAAAGTTGCCAAAAGTATATGAAAGTTGTAGAATATTGGCATGGAACAATCAAAAATTATAGATACGACGGAGACGTATCAGCATCCCCAAGCTTAATTCCTGCTCGTCCTCGAGTACGTAAATGATAAAAGGATAATTTTTGATGTGGAATGCTACCTAGCATAATCTTGATCATATGTCTAATCATGGCATGAAAATTAAGATACGAGTGATTCAAAGCAATAGTCTATCATTTGACATAAAAACAATAATACTTCAAGCCTAGTAATAAAGCAATCATGCCATTTCAAAATAACAAGGCCAACGAAAGTTATCCCTACAAAATCATATAGTCTGGCTATGCTCCATCTTCACCACACAAAATACTCACATCATGCACAACCCCGATGACAAGCCAAACATTTGTTTCATACTTTTGACCTTCTCAAACCTTTTCAACTTTCACGCAATACATGAGCTTGAGCCATGGACATAGCACTATAGGTGGAATAGAATGGTGGTTGTGCAGAAGACAAAAAGGAGAAGATAGTCTCACATCAACTAGGCGTATCAACGGGCTATGGAGATGCCCATCAATAGATATCAATGTGAGTGAGTAGGGATTGCCATGCAACGGATGCACTAGAGCTATAAGTATATGAAAGCTCTAACTGAAACTAAGTGGGTGTGCATCCAACTTGCTTGCTCATGAAGACCTAGGGCATTTGAGGAAGCCCATCGTTGGAATATACAAGCCAAGTTCTATAATGAAAATTCCCACTAGTATATGAAAGTGATAACTCAAGAGACTCTCTATATGAAGAACATGGTGCTACTTTGAAGCACAAGTGTGGAAAAAGGATAGTAACATTGCCCCTTCTCTCTTTTTCTCTCATTTTTTTCT
>NC_041380.1:471994832-472089036 GCF_002162155.2 Triticum dicoccoides | reverse complement strand
CAATGCTCTAATAATGATGATCATCACACTTTTATTTACTTGCAACTCAATATTACAACTCGATATCTAGAACAAGGATATGACTCTATATGAATGCCTCCGGCGGTGTACCAGGATGTGCAATGATCTAGCATAGCAATGACATCAAAAAACGGACAAGCCATGAAAACATCATGCTAGCTATCTTACGATCATGCAAAGCAATATGACAATGAATGCTCAAGTCATGTATATGATGATGATGAAAGTTGCATGGCAATATATCTCGGAATGGCTATGAAAATGCGATGATAGGTAGGTATGGTGGCTGTTTTGAGGAAGATATAAGGTGGGTTTATGGTACCGGCGAAAGTTGCACGGTACTAGAGAGGCTAGCAATGGTGGAAGGGTGAGAGTGTGTATAATCCATGGACTCAACATTAGTCATAAAGAACTCACATACTTATTGCAAAAATCTATTTGTCATCAAAACAAAGTACTACACGCATGCTCCTAGGGGGATAGATTGGTAGGAAAAGACCATCGCTCGTCCCCGACCGCCACTCATAAGGAAGACAATCAATAAATACCTCATGCTCCAACTTCATTACATAACGGTTCACCATACGTGCATGCTACGGGAATCACAAACGTCAACACAAGTATTTCTACAATTCACAACCACCCACTAGCATGTCTAATATCACCATATTTATATCGCAAAACTATTGCAAGGAATCAAACATATCAAATTCAGTGATCTACAAGTTTTATGTAGGATTTTATGACTAACCATGTGAATGACCAGTTCCTGTCATCTCTCTAAATAGATATAAGTGAAGCAAGAGAGTTTAATTCTTTCTACAAAAGGTATGCCCACTGAAAGGATCGAGAAGAGGTGTCTAGAGGGGGGGGGGATTAGACACTAAGTACCAAAAGTTGCAGTTTTTAATTTCTTTAAGTTAAAGTGGAGTTTTGGCACAAGTTTAACAAACACAATACATATCAACCAAGCATGCAAAGAGTATATGAGCAGCGGAAAGTAAAGCATGCAACTTGCAAGAATGTAAAGGGAAGGCTTTGGAGAGTTCAAACGCAATTGGAGACATAGATGTTTTTGTCGTGGTTCCGATAGGTGGTGCTATCGTACATCCACGTTGATGGAGACTTCAACCCACGAAGGGTAATGGTTGCACGAGTTCACGGAGGGCTCCACCCACGAAGGGTCCACGAGGAAGCAACCTTGTCTATCCCATCATGGACATCGCCCACGAAGGACTTGCCTCACTAGCGGTAGATCTTCATGAAGTAGGCGATCTCCTTGCCCTTACAAACTCCTTGGTTCAACTCCACAATCTTGTCGGAGGCTCCCAAGTGACACCTAGCCAATATAGGAGACACCACTCTCCAAGAAGTAACAAATGGTGTGTTGATGATGAACTCCTTGCTCTTGTGCTTCAAATGATAGTCTCCCCAACACTCAACTCTCTCTCACAGGATATGGATTTGGTGGAAAGAAGATTTGAGTGGAAAGCAACTTGGGGAAGGCTAGAGATCAAGATTCATATGGTGGGAATGGAATATCTTGGTCTCAACACATGAGTAGGTGGTTCTCTCTCAGAAAATGTGTATTGGAAGTGTAGGTATGTTCTGATGGCTCTCTCCATGAATGAAGAGTGGGTGGAGGGGTATATATAGCCTCCACACAAAATCCAACCGTTACACACAACTTGCCAATCTCGGTGGGACCGGATTGATAAACTCGGTCGGACCGATTCAGCAAATCTAGTGACCGTTAGGGTTTTCGGTGGGACCGACTGGATCAACTCGGTGGGACCGATGTGCTAGGGTTAGGGTAAATCCAAAACTCAGTTTGACCGATTACTCAAACTCAGTGGGACCGATTTGGGTAATAAGTGAAACAAAGAGTTGGCCAAGCAAACTCGGTGGGGCCGATTGCACATCTCGGCGGGACCGAAAATATTGCTATAGGTAACAGAGAGTTTGCAAGCCCATCTTGGTGAGACCGAGATCCCATCGGTGAGACCAAACTGATTAGGGTTTCTGGCAGTGGCTATGTCAACTGAACTCGATGGCTCTGGATAGAAAGAATCGGTGGGGCCGCGTTTGACTTTTGGTTTAGGTCATATGTGGATGAGGGAAGGTAGTTGAGGATTTTGGACCATATCACTAAGCACTATGAAGCAAGAACCTCATCAAGCAACACCCCATCCCCTCTTGAAAGTATTGGCTTTTCCTATAGACTCAATGTGATCTTGGATCACTAAAATAGAAAATGTAGAGTCTTAATCTTGAAGCTTGAGCTAATCCTTTGTCCTTAGAATCTTGAAGGGGTTTCGCATCCTTTAGTCCATGCCACTCAATTTGTTGAACTTGTTTGAAACATACTAGGTAAAAGTATTAGTCCAACAAGAGATATGTTGTCATTAATTATCAAAATCACCCAGGGAGCACTTGTGCTTTCACCCACGCTCTAACAATTATAAGTGAAGCAAAAGAGCATTCTACAAATGGCGGTTGTCTATGTAAAGAGAAACAGGCAATCCAAACTTCAAATGATATAAGCGAAGCACATGAAGCATTCTATAAAGCCATACTCAAAAGATATAAGTGAAGTGCATAGAGCATTCTATAAATAAACCAAGGACTATCTCATACCAGCATGGTGAATAAAATAAAAATGAAAACTAAATGCAAAAGATGCTCCAAGATTGCACATATCGCATGAACGAAACGAAACCGAAAACATACCGATACTTGTTGAATAAAGAGGGGATGCCTTTCGGGGCATCCCCAAGATTAGACGCTTGATTCTCCTTGAATATTTACTTGGGGTGCCTCGGGCACCCCCAAGCTTGAGCTCTTGCCTCTCTTCCTTCTTCTCACATCGAGACCTTCTCGATCATCGAACACTTCATCCACACAAAACTTCAATAGAAAACTCGGTAAGATCCGTTAGTATAATAAAGCTAATCACTACTCTAAGTATTGTTGCAAACCAATTAATATTTTGTTTTTTCATTGGGCCTACTGTAATATAACTTTTGCATGGCTTAATCCACTGATATGAATTGATAGTTTCATCAAAACAAGCAAACTATGCATCGAAAACAGAATCTGTGTAAAACAGAACAGTCTGTAATAATCTGAACATTCACCATACTTCTGATACTTGAAAAATTCTACCAAAATTAGGAAAAATAAAAAATTTGTATAGGAATACATTGCAAAAGAATCATAACCATTCGACGTTCCAGCTAAAAATTTAAAATCGCGCACTACAGCCAAAGTTTCTGTCCTGCACCGTACAAACCATCAAGCAAATGTAAACATCCTAAAGGCAAACCTTGGCACATTATTTTTATAATACAATGGAATTGTACAAGGGGATAATTATTTTTGTTGAAAAGTTTCTGTAATCAAGATTCACTAAGTTTCAGTGAGCATGAACAAAGTTCAAGGCTAGCTCCCACTTCAACAATGCTTGTCTTTCTCACTTTCGCTTTCCTTTTTGAAAAAGTTTTGGGTTCCCCTCTTTATTTTTGTTGTTTTTAAACTATATGAAAGCACTCAACATAAATAAATGACTCTCTAAAACTTCCGGGTTGTCTCCCTGGCAGCGCTTTCTTTAAAGCCATTAAGCTAGGCATATAGTGCTCAAGTAATGGATCCACCCGGATCCCAAGGTATATCAAAGCCAATTTTAATTAACAATGATTTGTAATTTAGTGGTGAGCACAAGGTAACATATATCATGTAATGATGAAGTCTAACTCTCTTCCTATGCATCGGCATGTCATAAAAGAACAATTCATGCACACAAAGTAAAGGCCAATGCATAGTATAAACAGTTTCTTGCAATTTTATCATATTGGAAACATAGAGAGGTGGAGATACAGTTCCTCTCTCATAATAATTGCAAGTAGGAGCAGCAATCACATGCATATTATATTCATCAAAATCATCATGTGCAAGGGTAAAAGGCAACCCATCAATATAATCCTTAATAAGTGCAAACTTCTCCGATATAGTGTAGTCGGGAGAATTCAAAAAGATAATAGGACTATCATGCGTGGGTGCAATAGCAACAATTTCATGTTTAACATAAGGAACTATAGCAAGTTCATCTCCATAAGCATAATTCCTATTGGCATCTTGGCCACAAGCATAGAAAGCATCATCAAAAAGGGATATTTCAAAAGAATCGACAGGATCATAGCTATTATCATAATATTCATCCTTCGGTAAGCATGAAGGGGAATTAAACAATGTATGAGTTGAAGAGTTACTCTCATTAGTAGGTGGGCACGGGTGATCAATCCGCTCTTCCTCCTTTTGTTCTTCGCTCTCCTCATCATCTTTTTCATCCAATGAGCTCACAGTTTCATCAACTTCTTCTTCCATAGATTCCTACAAAATATTAGTCTGCTCTTGGACAGCGGAGACTTTCTCAATAAGTGCATTAATATCGTAATTGTATTCATAATTCTCATAATAATATTTAAGCATAGCTAAATTTTCAGGTCTATAAACCGAATCGTCATAATCTTCAAACTCTTTAAACATAGATTCAATTTCATAAGCACACATAAAAGCAACATATTCTTCTATTTGTTCCACATCATAGTAATCATATATACCTCTAGGATCAGAAGCTAAGGTTTTATTATCATTAAATTCGCATAAAAAGGGAAGGTGTGGAGCCTTCATCTTACAGCAACAAGTATAATCATATCTCAAGCATAGTTGCCTAGCATACCAATTCAATATATGAATTTGATCCCATAATAGTTTCCCTCTTTGTGTCAAGCGGTAATCCCTAAAGTATTCACGTTGATCCAACGTTACTCCCATTACATAATTGAATGGGGTTTTCTCAGGATAATTAAAGTAGTACATAATATTTTTCACATAACCAGCATCGAGGGTTTTAGGAGGTTCCCCATCTCCATGAGTAGCAAGTACACCTAATTTTTTTTGGTATTTCGTGTTCCATATCCATAACTAAAGATAAAGAACAACCAAGAACAGCAAATAAAAATTACTTAGTGATAAAGCAAACAAGCACACACGAGAAAATTCACCCCACGCTATTGCTCCCCGGCAACGGCGCCAGAAAAAGGTCTTGATAACCCACAAGTATAGGGGATCGCAACAGTTTTCGATAAGTAAGAGTGTCGAACCCAACGAGGAGCTAAAGGTAGAACGAATATTCCCTCAAGTTCTATCAACCACCGATACAACTCTACGCACGCTTGACGTTCGCTTTACCTAGAACAAGTATGAAACTAGAAGTACTTTGTAGGTGTTGTTGGATAGGTTTGCAAGATAATAAAGAGCGAGCAAATAAAAAGTAGGGGTTGTTGTAAGTAAAGAAGCAATAAAGTAAATATAGCGGGTGTGGAAAAGTGGTGGTAGGAGTTGCAAAATTGCCCCTTAAGCAATTGACTACTTTACTAGATCGATAGCAAGTATTATGTGGGAGAAGCCACTGCTAGCATGTCATCCCTGACTTGGAATTCTATGCACTCATGATTGGAACTATTAGCAAGCATCCGCAACTACTAACGTTCATTAAGGTAAAACCCAACCATAGCATTAAGATGTATTGGTCCCCCTTCAATCCCGTATGCATCAATTTCTATGCTAGGTTGAAGCTTCTGTCACTCTTGCCCTCCAATACATAGTCCTATCAACATACAACTAACCCTAGGGTGTGATCCACGCGCGCAATCATATGATGGGCACAAAAGGACAGCAACATAACCACAAGCAAATTAAATCAATCATAGCAATTCATCAACCACCGATAGGACAACGAAAATCTACTCAGACATCATAGGATGGCAACACATCATTGGATAATAATATGAAGCGTAAAGCACCATGTTCAAGTACAGGGTACAGCGGGTTGTGGGAGAGTGGACCGCTGTAGATAGAGGGGGAAGGTGATGGAGATGTTGGTGAATATGGCGGAGGTGTTGGTGTAGATCGCGGTGATGATGATGGCCCCCGGTGGCACTCCGGTGCCACCGGAAGCGAGGGGGTGAGAGCCCCCCTCCTTCTTCTTCTTCTTCCTTGACCTCCTCCCTAGATGGGAGAAGGGTTTCCCCTCTGGTCCATGGCCTCCATAGCACGGGAGGGGCGAGAGCCCCTCCGAGATTGGATCTGTCTCTCTGTCTCTCTCTGTTTTTGCATTCTCAGATTCTTCCCTTTCACCGTTTCTTATATTCCCACAGATTCGTAACTCCGATTGGGCTGAAATTTTGACAGGATCTCTATCAGGAAATTAGCTTTCTTGTGGCGAAAGAAGGGCATCGACCGCCTTACGGGTGGCCCACGAGGGTCAGGGGCGCGTCTGGGGGGGTAGGCGCGCCCTCCTGCCTTGTGGCCACCTCAGGCACCGTCTCGCGTGGATTTTTCTTCCCAAAAATCATATATATTCCAAAAAAATCTCCGTCAGTTTTTATTCCATTTGGACTCCATTTGATATGGTTATTCTGCGAAACAAAAAACATACAACAAACAGGAACTGGCACTGGGCACTGGATCAATATGTTAGTCCCAAAAATAGTATAAAAAGTTGCCAAAAGTATATGAATGTTGTAGAATATTGGCATGGAACAATCAAAAATTATAGATACCACGGAGACGTATCAATCTTCGTCATTATTTTCATAGAATCTGGTTTAGCGGCCATCCTATTAACTAAGGTGGCTTGCTTATCCGAAATTTCAGCGGTCAACTTTTCAAGACGAGAAATTTGGGATCTCAAACCATCGAATTCTTTAGACATATCATCAAGCTCTTTATTCATAAAACTCACAAAACTTTTCTGTTCCTTAAGCTTGTTTCTGAAGAAACTATTATGTTCAAATTGCAAAACCATAAAGCTCCTGACATTGCTTTCGATCTCTTCCAATATTTTAAGGTGAAGATCAGCAAATTTAGGTAGAGCCATCGTGACAAGCAAGCAAACTAACACACAAGAAAACAAAAAAAACAAGCGGGCAAAAAGAGGAAAAATAGAGAAAGAGATGGAGGATAGAGAGAGAGAGGGCGAATAAAACGGCAAGGGTGAAGTGGGGGAGAGGAAAACGAGAGGCAAATGGCAAATAATGTAATGCGGGAGATAAGGGTATGTGATGGGTACTTGGTATGTTGACTTTTGCGTAGACCCCCCGGCAACGGCGCCAGAAATCCTTCTTGCTACCTCTTGAGCACTGTGTTGGTTTTCCCCGAAGAGGAAGGGATGATGCAGCAAAGTAGCGTAAGTATTTCCCTCAATTTTTGAGAACCAATGTATCAATCCAGTAGGAGGCTACGCGCGAGTCCCAAGTACCTACACAAAACAAATAAATCCTCGCAACCAACGCAAATAGGGGTTGTCAATCCCTACAGGGCCACTTATGACAGTGAGATCTGATAGATATGATAAGATGATATTTTTGGTATTTTTGTGATAAAGATGCAAAGTAAAATAAAGGCAAAGTAAAAATCAAAGGAAATAACTAAGTAGTAGAAGATTGATATGATAAAGATAGACTCGGGAGCCATAGGTTTCACTAGTGGCTTCTCTCGAGAGCATAAGTGTTCTACGGTGGGTAAACAAATTACTGTTGAGCAATTGACAGAATTGAGCATAGTTATGAGAATATCTAGGTATGACCATGTATATAGGCATCACGTCCCGAGACAAGTAGACCGACTCCTGCCTGCATCTGCTACTATTACTCCACTCATCGACCGCTATCCAGCATGCATCTAGAGTATTAAGTTAAAACAGAGTAACGCCTTAAGCAAGATGACATGATGTAGAGGGATAAACTCATGCAATCTGATGAAAACCCCATCTTGTTATCCTCGATGGCAACAATACAATACGTGCCTTGCTGCCCCTACTGTCACTTGGAAAGGACACCGCAAGATTGAACCCAAAGCTAAGCACTTCTCCCATTGCAAGAAAGATCAATCTAGTAGGCCAAACGAAACTGATAATTCGAAGAGACTTGCAAAGATAACCAATCATACATAAAAGAATTCAGAGAAGATTCAAATATTGTTCATAGATAGACTTGATCATAAACCCACAATTCATCGGTCTCAACAAACACACCGCAAAAAGAAGATTACATCGAATAGTTCTCCACAAGAGAGGGGGAGGACATTGTATTGAGATCCAAAAAGAGAGAAGAAGCCATCTAGGTAATAACTATGGACCCGTAGGTCTGAGGTAAACTACTCGCACTTCATCGGAGGGGCTATGGTGTTGATGTAGAAGCCCTCTGTGATTGATGCCCCCTCCGGCGGAGCTCCGGAACAGGCCCCAAGATGGGATCTCGTGGATACAGAAATTTGCGGCGGTGGAATTAGGTGTTTGGCTCTGTATCTGATCATTTGGGGGTACGTAGGTATATATAGGAGGAAGGAGTACATTGGTGGAGCAACAGGGGGCCCATGAGGGTGGAGGGCGTGCCCTAGGGGGTAGGCGCGCCCCCTACCTCGTGGCCTCCTCTTTTGCATCTTGATGTAGGGTCCAAGTCTGCTGGGTCTTGTTCGTTGAGAAAATCACGTTCCCGAAGGTTTCATTCCGTTTGGACTCTGTTCGATATTCCTTTTTTCGAAACCCTAAAATAGGCAAAAACAGCAATTCTGGGCTGGGCCTCCGGTTAATAGGTTAGTCCCAAAAATAATATAAAAGTGGATAATAAAGCCCAATAATGTCCAAAACAGTAGATAATATAGCATGGAGCAATCAAAAATTATAGATACGTTGGAGACGTATCACTACCTCTTGAGCACTGCGTTGGTTTTCCCCGAAGAGGAAGGGATGATGCAGCAAAGTAGCGTAAGTATTTCCCTCAGTTTTTGAGAACCAAGGTATCAATCCAGTAGGAGTGTCGGTGTCAAAACCGGCGGATCTCGGGTAGGAGGTCCCGAACTGTGCGTCTAGGCGGATGGTAACAGGAGGAAGGGGACACGATGTTTTACCCAGGTTCGGGCCCTCTTGATGGAGGTAAAACCCTACGTCCTCCTCGATTTATTCTTGATGATATGGGTACTACAAGAGTTGATCTACCACGAGATCGGAGAGGCTAAACCCTAGAAGCTAGCCTATGGTATGATTGTATGTTGTCCTACGGACTAAAACCCTCTGGTTTATATAGACACCGGAGAGGGCTAGGGTTACACAAGGTCGGTTACAAAGGAGGAGATATACACATCCGTATTGCCTAGCTTGCCTTCCACGCCAAGTAGAGTCCCATCCGGACACGAGACGAAGTCTTCAATCTTGTATCTTCATAGTCCAACAGTCCGGCCAAAGGATATAATCCGGCTAACCGGATACCCCCTAATCTAGGACTCCCTCAGTAGCCCCCGAACCAGGCTTCAATGACGATGAGTCTGGCGCGCAGTATTGTCTTCGGCATTGCAAGGCAGGTTCTTCTCCATCTTTTGAAAGTTTGTAAAGCAGTGTCCGGTCCCATAAATGTTTGGACCTCTTGGCTTCTGTGCCCAATAAGGGCTTTCTCCCACGCGTCGAGGCACCAAGGCGTTTTTACATTCGCCCCCCCTAGCCAGATAAATAAATTGTCTATTAAAGGGATGGGGATCCTTAGATCTGATCCAGACCATCCTCCCCCAGCGAGAGTCCATCAGAGCGCGTTCCGAAAAGATCCATTCCAGCATGGCTGACCTCCGCAGCTCCTCCTCCCACCCCGGAAGCCCTAAGCCTGGTGATTGGGAGAGGTGTTCAGTCCCACACAGTCGTTTAGTCAAACTGCAAACTAAGGGATTTCTCCCTCCGGTGTACATGGTGCCCGTTCGAGCCGGGCTTGCCACCTATAATGGCGGGGAGCAAGCGGAGAGCTTTCCCGGTCCCTCTATGGGGGAACGGGTTTGCCTTGTTCCCTATCTATTAAGGGGACTTGGATTTCCAATTCATCCGTTCCCCCGCGGGCTCCTGGAGTTCTACGGCCTCCAATTACACAATTTCACCCCCGCCTCCATCCTACATATCGCCGGCTATGTGGCTCTCTACGAGTTGTTCCTGGGCTGCGAGGCTCACTTCGAGCTGTGGAAAACGCTATTTTGCCTTGTCCCTCGCACACAGAGGGGGTCACTTTATCAAGTGGGCGGAGCCGAAATATGGCACATCGCCGATACCGGATACTTGTCTGGTACTCCGAAGAAGTCACCCGAAGACTGGCCTTCAGAATGGTTTTATATGGAGGACGTTCCCCTTCCGGACCCTGTTCGGTGGGGTCTTCCTGAGTTCAACAATGCTCCTCTGAAGAAACACCGAAGTTGGCGCCCACGGAGTCCCCCAGGTGGAAGACAATGGAGAAGTCCTCTATCTGATGAACCGAATTAAAGCACTGGCTCGATCAGGATTGACAGTAATCGAAGTTATGTCGATTTGCATAATGCGGGGAGTGCAACCACTTCAATATCGTGGGCACCCCTTGTGGTGTTACAATGGGGCGGATGACGCCACCCGCTACGGGCGTAAGGGTCCGGACAATGCTACCGCTTTAGCAAAAATTCTGTCCAAATTGTTCAAGGGTGAGGAAGAGGAGTTCACCCGCATCAAGCCACGGGATGGATTCTCCATGTACAATCCTCCAAGCTGGGTAAGTTATATTTCCCTGCTCCCATTTTCCCGCATTCTTTGTCGTAAGTATTCACATTGCCACTTTGCGGCAGGAACTTCGAAAAGCCATAAAGGAGGTCAGCAGCCCTTCTCCACAACCAGAGGACCCTGACCGGGCCCTCGACTCCGGACTTGAAGAAGATTCAGTTATATTAGTGGAGCTGATAGACCGGCAGTTCTATCAGTTAAGCTGCGACAATGCCATGGTGGCCGTTACGGCCGACTATCTCGGACTGCTCCCTGCATCGCACGTAAGAAAAAACCAAAAATCCCAACTCCGAAACTAGGATCCCCTTTTAGACACTTCACCCACCATATACACATGGCATTTTACAGGGAAGGCATTCGGGACGCCCTGCCGAACCTGCATCAACGCGCCAACAGGAGGCACCGAGGCCGGGTAGGCCAAAAAGGAAGGCAGTCAGGACGGAGACGCCGGCGCAAAGGTATAACAAACCCATCTTCGTGGTTGTCGTCTTTCCTGAAATATAATGACGCCCATGTTTCTTTAACCGAAAAAACGCTCGTCGGAATATGTCCGGCGATGTTACTAATCATGCTTCCACCAGACGGGCGCCAGGACCGGACATAGAGGCGGAAGCCAATATGGGGCGGGCGCCGGATAATCCCCCTACAGAGGATGCAGATAGATTATCCGCTACAAACTCAGAGGTGGAAAGCGCCATGAATCATAGGCGCCGCTGGGCCGTACTCTGTGATGCTTGTTTCTCACCAGAGGCATTTGATGCCTTCAATTCTGGAGAGGCATACCTCCGAGCTGCTCAAGATGGTCTAGCCAGAGCCACGGATCAGTATGTAAAGGATGTACGGGTAAGTAAATCTGACGATTTATATGTATCAGTAGCCCCTGAGACTTGAAACAGTTAGCAGAACTGATTTAAGGATCATCTTTATTGTGCAGGTTCTTACAGAGAAGAATACTAGGTTGTCACAGGAGCTAGAGGAATGCAAGACCCAACTGTGGGCTACTGTGGCCGCATTGTAGGAACCAAAAAAGTCACCTGCTGGTAACATTTACTTTAAAGAATGATGGTTACCATATAATGTGTTGCATGGCTGCAGATCTAACAACAGATGTTGCAGATGAATCCGGAGAAAATCCGGAGGACCAGCATGTTATGCGACAGCTAGAGGCTGGCAAACGCGTGCTGACTGAGGTTAGGCGGGAGAAAAACAATCTCCAAGATGCCAATATTAAGCTGAGCATGGAACTAAAAGACGTTCAGGGCCAGCTTGCAGACTCCGAGAAGGAGAATAAGCGGCTTCGACGTGGCATTTTCAGTAAGTGCTTGAACGAATCATTTTAAAGGAGTTCGGCGAAGAAGCCGACTAACAGCGTTATGTCTGTAGGTATGCTGACGGGTCGTCCCCGGAGGAAATGCCCGGGTCTGTGGGTGATCTTCTATCCGAGCTGTCACATCTACGTGAACAAGTTCGGCAGGTGATGCAGGGTGTTGCCCAGGCCTTGTGGCCGTCCATCTCCCTGCCAAAGGGCGTTGTAGAGCTTGTGGAGAAGCTCAAGGGAGCATGGCGGTGCTTCCGATTATGGAAGATATCATCCTGCCGACAGGGTGCCAGAGAAGCCTGGGCCATGGTGAAGACGCGGTATACCAAGGCAGACGCAAATCACATGGCCGAGGTCGGACCTGTGGGGCCCGACGGAAAAGAGATCCTCGTTAGCTTAGTTTATGGGCAAGTAGAATTAGCCGCAAAGTATTCCCAACAGGATTGTAAGCTAGACCGCCTGTTGGATGGTATAGAAGAGGAATTTAGTCAGTCTGCATGACTATGTAATGAAAGTGACATGTATAATGCCTTCTAGCCGGATTGTAGATCATTTGTCTTGGCGGACCTTTTCGCTTCAACCTCGGGACCCGATAGTCCGGAGTGTATCCGAATACCCAGGCAGTTATATAAGAACCGGGGCATGCGTGGAGACCAGGCGTAGGGGTCATAAGTGCTTGAACAGACAAGTGCCCAACTAGTTATGTTATATTACATGGGTAGTAAGAAACATCTTCCAGGGAGAATAGTTCCGTTAAGAGTTCCTTTCCCTGGGTAAGCATGCCCTAAAGTGCATGTCTGAACTGCGATAGGAAACGCAGGAAAAACATCTGGGGGCAGATATGGACAATAAATAAAAATCATCTTTTGTTCACAGACCGAATATTCCCTTAAGAACACTAGCTTTCGGCTTCACCCAGTCTGAGGTACACGTCCGGCTGACCCGGCAGTAACAATCGCAGAGGTGCTCGCCTTATGCCCTAGCCGAATTAACAGGAACGTAGGGCAAAATACAAGAGCCAGGCAACCCAGCTTGGCCAAAACTTAAGTCATATCGGTGCATATAATGGCGAAAAAAGGTACATGCGGAAGCATGACACATGTTCGGGGCCTGAGGCCCATATAAATAATTAAGCTTTTGTGAAAGAAGCCCCCAGGTATTATGAGCGCGGCTAGCGCATCTATAATGTGCAAGCGAGGCACAAGTTGGCCCTTAAAGGCCTAGAGAAATAATAACAGAAAGGAAGAATGAAAAACAAGACAGATAATGTACATGCAAAAAATGGACAAAGGGAGGGGACGAACATAGGGTCCGGCGCTAGGCGTAGAATCTTCGGAGCCTGGCCGTGTTCCATGGGTTCGCCTCGAGTCGACTAGTCGATGCATCCCGCAGTTGGTACGATCCACCGGTCAGAACTTGGTCAATAATGAAGGGACCTTCCCATTTGGGCTCGAGCTTGTTCTTTTTCTTATCCGGCAGGCGTAGAACTAGTTTGCCAACGTTATAAGTTTTGGCCCGTACTTATCTGCTTTGGTATTTGCGAGCCTGTTGCTGATAAAATGCGGAACGGGCTTTGGCTACGTCGCACTCCTCCTCCAGGGTGTCCAGACTGTCCTGCCGATCGAGCTCGGCTTCTCTTTCTTCGTACATGCGCACTCGCGGTGAGTCATGAATTATGTCACAGGGCAAGACTGCCTCTGCGCCGTACACCATAAAGAAGGGTGTGTATCCGGTACTATGATTCGGCGTGGTCCGCAGCCCCCAGAGTACGGAGTCGAGCTCCTCTACCCAATGCGTGTTAGACTCCGTTAAGGAACGCACTAATCTAGGTTTAATGCCGCTCATTATAAGAACGTTTGCTCGCTCGACTTGGCTATTGGTTTGTGGGTGATAGACTGAAGCATAATCGAGCTTGATGCCCATTTTGCTACACCAGAGTTTTACCTCATCGGCTGTGAAGTTTGTGCCGTTCTCAGTGATGATGCTGTGGGGGACGCCATAACAGTGTACGACCACAGATATGAAGTCTATCACTGGTCCAGATTTGGCTGTTTTAACAGGCTTGGCCTCTATCTGAAACTTCTCCGTCGTATCTATAATTTTTGATTGTTCCATGCCAATATTATTCAACTTTCATATACTTTTTGGCAACTTTTTATACTATTTTTGGGACTAACATATTGATCCAGTGCCCAGTGCCAGTTCCTGTTTGTTGCATGTTTTTTGTTTCACAGAATATCCATATCAAACGGAGTCCAAACGGAATAAAAACTGACGGAGATTTTTTTGGAATATATATGAGTTTTGGGAAGAAGAATCCACGCGAGACGATGCTCGAGGGGCCCACGAGGTAGGGGGGCGCGCCCCAGGGTGTCAGGCGCGCCCCTGACCCTCGTGGCCACCCCATAAGGCGGTTGGTGCCCTTCTTTCGCCGCAAGAAAGCTAATTTCCGGATAGAAATCGTGTTAAAATTTCAGCCCAATCGGAGTTACGGATCTCCGGGAATATAAGAAACGGTGAAAGGGAAGAATCTGAGAACACAGAAACAGAGAGAGACAGAGAGACAGATCCAATCTCGGAGGGGCTCTCGCACCTCCCACGCCATGGTGGCCATGGACCAGAGGGGAAACCCTTCTCCCATCTAGGGAGGAGGTCAAGGAAGAAGAAGAAGGAGGGGGCTCTCCCCCCCTCGCTTCCGGTGGCACCGGAGTGCCACCGGGGGCCATCATCATCACCGCGATCTTCACCAACAACTTCACCGCCATCATCACCAACTCTTCCCCCCTCTATGCAGCAGTGTAACCACTCTCTTACCCGCTGTAATCTCTACTTAAACATGGTGCTCAATGCTATATATTATTTCCCAATGATGTATGGCTATCCTATGATGTTTGAGTAGATCTGTTTTGTCCTAATGGCTATTTGATGATCGTGATTGGTTTGAGTTGTATGTTTTATTATTGGTGTTGTCCTATGGTGCTCTCCGTGTCGCGCAAGCGTGAGGGATTCCCGTTGTAGGGTTTGCAATATGTTTATGATTTGCTTATGGTGGGTGGTTTTGGGTAACGTAGAGATAATTCAAAATTTTCCTATGTGTCACCAAGATCAATCTATGGAGAGACTAGCAATGAGAGAGAGGAGTGCATCTTCATAACCTTGAAGATCGCAATGCGGAAGCGTTACAAGAACGCGGTTGGTGGAGTCGTATACGCAGCGATTCAGATCGCCGTCGATTCCGATCTAAGCGCCAAACAACTATGACACCATCATCTCCATCATTGTGTCTTCATGAAGTTTCCTCGTCAACTATTACTTCCACTACTATGGCTAACGGTTAGCAATAAAGTAAAGTAATTACATGACGTTTATGTTGACACGCAGGTCATAAATAAATTAAGACAACTCCTATGGCTCCTGCCGGTTGTCATACTCATCGACATGCAAGTCGTGATTCCTATTACAAGAACATGATCAATCTCATACATCACATATATCATTCATCACATCCTTTTGGCCATATCACATCACAAAGAAAACCCTGCAAAAACAAGTTAGACGTCCTCTAATTGTTGTTGCATGTTTTACGTGGCTGCTATGGGTTTCTAGCAAGAACATTTCTTACCTACGCAAAACCACAACGTGATATGCCAATTTCTATTTACCCTTCATAAGGACCCTTTTCATCGAATCCGATCTGACTAAAGTGGGAGAGACAGACACCCGCTAGCCACCTTATGCAACTAGTTCATGTCAGTCGGTGGAACCAGTTTCACGTAAGAGTACGTGTAAGGTCGGTCCGGGCCGCTTCATCCCACGATGCCGCCGAATCAAGATAATACTAGTAACGGCAAGTAAATTGACAAAATCGACGCCCACAACAACTTGTTCTACTCGTGCATAGAAACTACGCATAGACCTAGCTCATGATGCCACTGTTGGCGAACGTAGCGATAATTCAAAATTTTCCTACGTGTCACCAAGATCAATCTATGGAGAGACTAGCAACGAGAGAGAGAGGAGTGCATCTTCATACCCTTGAATATCGCAATGCGGAAGCGTTACAAGAACGCGGTTGGTGGAGTTGTACATGCAGCGATTCAGATCGCGGTCGATTCCGATCTAAGCGCCGAACAATGTCGCCTCCGCGTTCAACACACGTACAGCCCGGTGACGTCTCCCACGCCTTGATCCAGCAAGGAGAGAGGTAGAGGTTGGGGAAGACTCTGTCCAGTAGCAGCACAATGGCATGGTGATGGTGGAGGAGTGCGGTACTCCAGCAGGGCTTCGCCAAGCACTACGAGAGATGACGAGGGACAGGGGTAGGGTTGCACCAAGAGAGAGATCAAATCACATGTGTTGGGCAGCCCCATACCTCAAGTATATATAGGGGGAGGGGAGGGGCTGCGCCCCCTCTAGGGTTCTCTCCCCAAGGGGGGGCGGCAGCCCTAGATCCCATCTAGGGTGGCGGCCAAAGGGGAGAGGGAGAGAGGGGGCGCCCTAGGGTGGGCCTTAAGGCCCATCTGGACCTAGGGTTTGCCCCCTCCAACTCTCCCTGCGCCTTGGGCCTTGGTGGGGTGGGCGCACCAGCCTACCTGGGGCTGGTCCCCGCCCACACTTGGCCCACGCAGCCTTCTGGGGCTGGTGGCCCCACCTGGTGGACCCCCCGGACCCTCCCGATGGTCCCGGTACGTTACCGATAGCACCCGAAACTTTTTCTGTGACCAAAACAGGACTTCCCATATATAAATCTTTACCTCCGGACCATTCCGGAACTCTTCGTGACATCCGGGATCTCATCCGGGACTCCGAACAACATTTGGTAACCGCGTACATACTTTCCCTATAACCCTAGTGATAACCCACAAGTATAGGGGATCGCAACAGTTTTCGAGGGTAGAGTATTCAACCCAAATTTGTTGATTCGACACAAGGGGAGCCAAAGAATATTCTCAAGTATTAGCAGCTGAGTTGTCAATTCAACCACACCTGGAAACTTAGTATCTGCAGCAAAGTGTTTAGTAGCAAAGTAATATGATAGTGGTGATAACGGTAACAAAGTAAAGACAGCAAAAGTAATGTTTTTGGTATTTTTGTAGTGATTGTAACAGTAGCAACGGAAAAGTAAATAAGCATAAACCAGTATATGGAAAACTCATAGGCACCGGATCAATGATGGATAATTATGCCGGATGTGGTTCATCATGTAACCGTCATAACATAGGGTGACACAGAACTAGCTCCAGTTCATCAATATAATGTAGGCATGTATTCCGTAAATAGTCATACGTGCTTATGGAAAAGAACTTGCATGACATCTTTTGTCCTACCCTCCCGTGGCAGCGGGGTCCTATTGGAAACTAAGGGATATTAAGGCCTCCTTTTAATAGAGAACCGGAATAAAGCATTAACACATAGTGAATACATGAACTCCTCAAACTATGGTCATCACCGGGAGTGGTCCCGATTATTGTCACTTCGGGGTTGCCGGCTCATAACACATAGTAGGTGACTATAGACTTGCAAGATAGGATCTGGAACTCACATATATTCATGAAAACATAATAGGTTCAGATCTGAAATCATGGCACTCGGGCCCTAGTGACAAGCATTAAGCATAGCAAAGTCATAGCAACATCAATCTCAGAACATAGTGGATACTAGGGATCAAACCCTAACAAAACTAACTCGATTACATGATAAATCTCATCCAACACATCACCGTCCAGCAAGCCTACAATGCAATTACTCACGCACGGCGGTGAGCATCATGAAATTGGTGATGGAGGATGGTTGATGATGACGACGGTGACGAATCCCCCTCTCCGGAGCCCCGAACGGACTCTAGATCAGCCCTCCGAGAGAGATTAGGGCTTGGCGGCGACTCTGTATCGGAAAACGCGATGAAACTTTCTCTCTGATTTTTTTCTCCTCGAAAGCCAATATATGGAGTTGGAGTTGGCGTAGGGGGCGCGCCCAGGGGGGAGGGGCGCGCCCCCCACCCTCATGGACAGGGTGTGGGCCCCCTGGTCTTCATCTTTGGCGAGGATTTTTTATTATTTATTCTAAGATATTCCGTGGAGTTTCAGGTCATTCCGAGAACTTTTGTTTTCTGCACATAAAACAACACCATGGCAATTCTGCTGAAAACAGCGTCAGTCCGGGTTAGTTCCATTCAAATCATACAAGTTAGAGTCCAAAACAAGGGCAAAAGTGTTTAGAAAAGTAGATACGACAGAGACGTATCAACTCCCCGAAGCTTAAACCCTTGCTTGTCCTCAAGAAATTCAGTTGACAAACTAAAAGAGAAAAAGAAAAACTTTTACAAACTCTGTTTGCTCTTGTTGTTGTAAACATGAAAAGCCAACATTCAAGTTTCAGCAATTATTATGAACTAACCATACTCACAATAACACGTAGGTCTCACAATTACTCATATCAATAACATAATCAGCTAGCGAGCCATATTAATAAAACTCGGATGACGACACTTTCTCAAAATAATCATAACATGATATAACAAAATGGTATCTCGCTAGCCCTTTCTGAGACCGCAAAACATAAATGCAGAGCACCTTTATAGATCAAGGATTGACTAAACATTGTAATTCATGGTAAAAGAGATCCAGTCAAGTCATACCCAATATAAACCAATCATAATGAATGCAAACGACAGTGTGCTCTCCAGTGGGTGCTTTTTAATAAGAAGGGTGATGACTCAACATAAAAGTAAATAGATAGGCCCTTCGCAGAGGGAAGTAGGGATTTGTAGAGGTGTCAGAGCTCGATTTTTGAAATAGAGATAAATAATATTTTGAGCGGCATACTTTCACTGTCAACGTAACAACTATGAGATGGCTGTATCTTCCATACTACATGCATTATAGGCAGTTCCCAAACAGAGTGGTAAAGGTTTATACTCCCCCTCCTCCACAAGCATCAATCCATGGCTTGCTCGAAACAACGAGTGCCTCCAACATTCAACGGGTCCCAGGGGGAGTTTTGTTTAATTATTTTGATTTGCTTTGATCTTTTTGGATCATGGGACTGGGCATCCTGGTTACCGGCCCTTTCTCATGAATGAGGAGCGGAGTCCACTCCTCTTGAGAATAACCCACCTAGCATGGAAGATATAGGCAGCCATAGTTGCACATGAGCTGCTCGAGCATACAAAACAGAATTTCATTGGAAGGTTTGGAGTTTGGCACATACAAATTTACTTGGAACGGCAGGTAGATACCGCATATAGGAAGGTATAGTGGACTCATATGGAACAACTTTGGGGTTTAAGGAGTTTGGATGCACAAGCAGTATTCCCGCTTAGTATAGGTGAAGGCTAGCAAAAGACTGGGAAGCGACCAACTGAAAGAGCGACAACAGTCGTAAACATGCATTAAAATTAATTCACACTGAATATAAGCATGAGTAGGATATAATCCACCATGAACATAAATATCATGAAGGCTATGTTGATTTGATTCAACTACATGCGTGAACATGTGCCAAGTCGAGTCACTCAATTCATTTAAAGGAGGATACCATCCTATCATACCACATCATAATCATCTCAATAGCATGTTGGCACGCAAGGTTAACCATTATAACTCATAACTAATCAAGCATGGCACAAGCAACTATAATCTCTAAATGTCATTGCAAATATGTTTACTTCATAATAGCTGAATCAGGAACGATGAATCATCATATTTATAAAAACAAGAGAGGTCGAGTTCATACCAGCTTTTCTCATCCCAATGAGTCCATCATATATCATCATTATTGCCTTTCACTTGCACGACCGAACGGTGTGTATAATAATAGGAGTGCACGTGCATTGGACTAAGCTGGAATCTGCAAGCATTCAACTCAAGAGAGAAGACAAGTAATATGGGCTCTAAGTTAAATAAACAATCATGCATATAAGAGCCACTAAGCATTTTCAATATAGTCTTCTCGACCCCCAAAGAAAGGAAAAGAAAAATAAAGACTATTTACACGGGAAAGCTCCCAGCAAGCAAAAGAAGGACGGGAAATATTTTTGGGTTTTCTTTTTAATTCTACTACAAGCATGGAAAGTAGACTAACACTAATTTTTTTTTGTTTTTCTTAAGGTTTATTAAACACACAAGAAGAAAGCAGGAAAAAGGAAAATAAACTAGCATGGATATTACAATGAAAGAGTATGAGCACCGACATCTAGCAATGAGTGTGAACATGAATGTAATGTTGGTGGGAAATACGTACTCCCCCAAGCTTAGGCTTTTGGCCTAAGTTGGTCTATTGCCAGGGATAACCTGGCTGATATCCGTAGGTGAAGCTGGGGTCGTACTGCGATGAAGAATAGTTGGGATCATAATGTGATGAAGAGGACTCTGACTGCCACTGGCTGGCAACCGCCTCAGGATCCCAAGAATAAATAGACATTCGTGGAGGCTCCGGTTCCGAGGCTGGTGCAGGATTCTGATAGGCTTGAACAGCCGCCCACGGAACAACGTAAGTACCTGCAGACAAGTTAAACAAAGAGGGAGCAGGCAAAGTAATAGTCTCAGGGTGATGTTTATCAAAGTACAATTTATATTTAAGCGCCCTTTCGCGATTCTTAACAAGAAAATCATGCGCTACCATACTCTTATAATCTAAATAAGCACGGGGCAGCGCTGTTTCTTCTTTCTCCTCATGCCTAATAGGTATTTCAAAATGTTCAGCTAGGCGTGAAGCATAAATGCCTCCAAAGATGGGGCCCTTAGTATGGTTCATACTCAACCGTCTAGCAACAATTCCACCCATACTAACAGAGTTATTGCGGTATAAACCATGGAGCAAAATAATATCAGGAATACTAAGGTTCCCACAGTTCCCGCGACCAATCAAGCAACGACTAGCAAATAAGGCAAAGTAGCATAAAACAGGGAAATGTATGCTAGTAATTCTTGCATCAGAAACCTTCCTGGTTTCTCCCACAGTGATAGTGTCAATATAAGCTTCCACTTCATTACGGTGTGGTTCATCTAAAGAACCCTCGAAAGGTATTTTGCAAACCTCGCAAAATGCAGCTAATGTCATCTCCCTAGCAACATCATATAAATGGAACTCTACTGTTGGAGGTGATTTCTTAGGGAAATAGTAGAAGTTCTGCACAAAAGTATTTGTGAGTAAGAGATACTGATGACGTTGGTCGCGGAGGAAGTTGGTGAGGCGGCGTTCTCAATCAATAGATAGAAATCTTCATAAATCCCGGCACTCCTCAAGAAGTCATCGGAAGGCCATTCACACGGCCGGACCTCCGCGATACGAGGCAGATTAAATTTGGGTTTATGTTCTTCTTCCTTTTGTTTCTCCTTAGAACTTCGGCTCGACGAGCCCCTCAAAAGTCTCTTCATTATTTCTGAAACACTCTAAAATTTTTAGTAACTTCAAACAAAGTGAACCAACTTCAATAAGATTGATAGAAACTACTCATACAAGTGCCTAGAGCATATATCAAGCATTAGAACTACTTGGAACCATATATATTTGACATGCAAGCTCAAGAACATGGTCACCTATGCAGCACAAATTTGCAATGAATAAAGCACTAGAACAAAAACTAATTGGACCAATGGAGGAGTCACATACCAAGGAACAATCTCCCCAAGCAGTTTTGCGAGAGGTGCTTTGAGCAAGGAGATCGAAAATCGCAGCAAAAGTTGCTGGAACACGAGCTTGAGTTGGTTTTTCGGGTTTGTGCGAGACAGAGGAAGAAGATGGGTGCAGGAATAAGTGGAGGAGGGCCACCGTGGGCCCACGAGGCAGGGGGCGCGCCCAGGGGGGTAGGGCGCGCCCTCCACCCTCGTGACCAGGTGGCAGCTCCCCCCGCGGTAATTTTTGCACTAAAAATCCTTAAATATTCCCGAAAAAATCATATTAAATTGGCATGGCATTCTGAGGACTTTTATTTTCGGGATATTTTTATATTGCATGGATAAGTCAGGAAACAGAGAGAAAAATACTATTTTACTTTATTTCTACTAAAGAACAGAAAATATAAAGAGGGTACAGAAGGTTGTGCTTCTAGTTTCATCCATCTCATGCTCATCAAAAAGAATCCACTAACAAGGTTGATCAAGTCTTGTTAACAAACTCATTCCGATAATCATGGAACTGGAGAAATTTCGAATAACACTATGTTACCTCAACGGGGATATGGACATCCCCAACAATAAGTATATCATATTTCTTTTTGACAGTAGGAAGAGGAAATTCAAAACCTCCAAATATAATCGATGGTATTTTTCCAATAGAGTTGACACTATAAACTTGAGGTTGTTTCCTCGGAAAGTGCACCGTATGCTCATTACCATTAACATGAAAAGTGACATTGCCTTTGTTGCAATCAATAACAGCCCCTGCAGTATTAAGTAAAGGTCTTCCAAGAATAATAGACATACTATCATCCTCGGGAATATCAAGAATAACAAAGTCCGTTAAAATAGTAACGTTTGCAACCACAACAGGTACATCCTCACAAATACCGACAGGTATAGCAGTTGATTTATCAGCCATTTGCAAAGATATTTCAGTAGGTGTCAACTTATTCAAGTCAAGTCTATGATATAAAGAGAGAGGCATAACACTAACACCGGCTCCAAGATCACATAAAGCAGTTTTAACATAATTTCTTTTAATGGAGCATGGTATAGTAGGTACTCCTGGATCTCCAAGTTTCTTTGGTATTCCACCCTTAAAAGTGTAATCATTTCAGCAAAGTGCTCAAAATCCTCATCATCCTTTTTCTTGGATGGTTTCGGAGGAAAATGCATGGGTTTCTGAACCCATGGTTCTCTTTGTTTACCATGTTTCCTAGCAACGAAGTCTCTTTTATCATAACATTGATTCTTTGATTGTGGGTTATCGAGATCAACAGCAGGTTCAACTTCTACATCATTATCATTACTAGGTTGAGCATCATCATGAACATCATCATTAACATTTTCACTAGGTTCATGTTCATTACCAGATTATGTTTCAGCATCAGACATAGAGATATCATTTGGATTATCAGGTGGTTCAGCAATAGGTTCACTAGAAGTTTGCACACTTCTATCATTTTTCTTTTTCTTCCTTTTAGAAGAACTAGGTGCATCAATATTATTTCTTTGAGAATCTTGCTCGATTCTCTTAGGGTGGCCTTCAGGATACAAAGGTTCCTAAGTCATTCTACCAGTCTAGTAGCCACTCTAACAGCATAATCATTTTTCTTACTATTCATTTCATCAAGCATTTCTTTCTGAGCTTTAAGTACTTGTTCTACTTGAGTGGTAACCATAGAAGCATGTTTGCTAACAAGTTTAAGTTCACCTCTAATATTATCCATATAATCACTCAAGTGTTTAATCATAAAGGTATTCTGCTTTAATTGTCTACCAAAATAAGCATTAAAGTCATCTTGCTTAAACATAAAGTCATCAAACTCATCCAAGCACTGACTAGCAATTTTAGTAGGAGGGACTTCAACTTTATCATATCTATAGAGAGAATTTACCTTTACTACCTGTGTCGGGATATCGGGAGGTTCTTCAGTAAATAAGTAATTGAGATCATATACTTCTTCAACAGGCGGTAAATTAAGACCATGTATTTCTTCAATAGGAGGTAAATTCTTAACATCTTCAGCTTTAATACCTTTTTCTTTCATAGATTTCTTTGCCTCTTGCATATTTTCGGGACTGAGAAATAGAACACCTCTCTTCTTCGGAGTTGGTTTAGGAATAGGCTCAGTAATTGGCTCAGGAGTTGCCCAATTATTTTCATTTGCCAACATATTATTCAATAAAATTTCAGCGTCATCCGGTGTTCTTTCCCTGAAAAGAGAACCAGCACAACTATCCAGGTAATCTCTGGAAGCATCAGTTAGTCCATTATAAAAGATATCAAATATTTCAGGTTTCTTAAGAGGATGATCAGGCAAAGCATTAAGTAACTTGAGAAGCCTCCCCCAAGCTTGTGGGAGACTCTCTTCTTCAATTTGCACAAAATTGTATATTTCCCTCAAAGCAGCTTGTTTCTTATGAGCAGGGAAATATTTAGCAGAGAAGTAATAAATCATATCCTGGGGACTTTGCACACAGGCAGGATCAAGAGAATTAAACCATTTCTTAGCATCACCCTTTAATGAGAACGGAAATATTTTGAGTATATAAAAGTGGCGCGATCTTAGATTATTAGTAAACAGGGCAGCTATTTCATCTAACTTACGAAGATGTGCCACAACAGTTTCAGATTCATAGCCATAAAAAGGATCAGATTCAACCAAAGTAATTATATCTGGATCAACAGTAATATCATAATAATCCTGATCAGGAACACAGATAGGTGAAGTAGCAAAAGCAGGGTCGGGTCTCATCCTACCTCTAAAAGATTCCTTACTCCACTTAATTAGTAACCTCTTACGTTCAGGTTTATCCGGACAAGCAAGAATAGCTTCATAAGATTCATTATTAAAAAGATAACCCTCAGGATAACAGGCATAGGTTCATCATCACTAACATCATCGTGTTCACGTTCACTAATTTCTCTTTCTCTAGACTTAGAAATTTGCTCATCTAGAAATTCACCAAGTGGCACAGTAGTATCAAGCATAGAAGTAGTTTCATCATAAGTATCATGCATAGCAGAAGTGGCATCATCAATAACATGCGACATATCAGAATTCATAGCAGTAGTAGGTTTAGGTGTCGCTAGCTTACTCATAACAGAAGGTGAATCAAGTGCAGAGCTAGATGGCAGTTCCTTACCTCCCCTCGTAGTTAAGGGATATATTTTTGTCTTAGCGTCTTTCAAGTTCTTCATAGTGTTCAGCAGATATAAATCCCAAGTGACTCAAAGAATAGAGCTATGTTCCCCGGCAACGGCGCCAGAAAAAGGTCTTGATAACCCACAAGTATAGGGGATCGCAAAAGTTTTCGAGGGTAGAGTATTCAACCCAAATTTGTTGATTCGACACAAGGGGAGCCAAAGAATATTCTCAAGTATTAGCAGTTGAGTTGTCAATTCAACCACACCTGGAAACTTAGTATCTGCAGCAAAGTGTTTAGTAGCAAAGTAATATGATAGTGGTGATAACGGTAACAAAGTAAAGACAGCAAAAGTAATGTTTTTGGTATTTTTGTAGTGATTGTAACAGTAGCAACGGAAAAGTAAATAAGCGTAAACCAGTATATGGAAAACTCGTAGGCACCGGATCAATGATGGATAATTATGTCGGATGTGGTTCATCATGTAACAGTCATAACATAGGGTGACACAGAACTAGCTCCAGTTCATTAATATAATGTAGGCATGTATTCCGTAAATAGTCATATGTGCTTATGGAAAAGAACTTGCATGACATCTTTTGTCCTACCCTCCAGTGGCAGCAGGGTCCTATTGGAAACTAAGGGATATTAAGGCCTCCTTTTAATAGAGAACCGGAACAAAGCATTAACACATAGTGAATACATGAACTCCTCAAACTATGGTCATCACCGGGAGTGGTCCCGATTATTGTCACTTCGGGGTTGCCGGATCATAACACATAGTAGGTGACTATAGACATGCAAGATAGGATCTAGAACTCACATATATTCATGAAAACATAATAGGTTCAGATCTGAAATCATGGCACTCGGGCCCTAGTGACAAGCATTAAGCATAGCAAAGTCATAGCAACATCAATCTCAGAACATAGTGGATACTAGGGATCAAACCATAACAAAACTAACTCGATTACATGATAAATCTCATCCAACCCATCACCGTCCAGCAAGCCTACGATGCAATTACTCACGCACGGCGGTGAGCATCATGAATTTGGTGATGGAGGATGGTTGATGATGACAACGGTGACGAATCCCCCTCTCCGGAGCCCCGAACGGACTCCAGATCAGCCCTCCCGAGAGAGATTAGGGCTTGGCGGCGGCTCCGTATCGTAAAACGCGATGAAACTTTCTCTCTGATTTTTTCTCCTCGAAAGCCAATATATGGAGTTGGAGTTGGCGTCGGAGGGCCACCAGGGGGCCCACGAGGTAGGGGGGCGCGCCCAGGGGGGAGAGGCGCGCCCCCACCCTCGTGGACAGGGTGTGGGCCCCCTGGTCTTCATCTTTGGAGAGGATTTTTTTTATTTATTCTAAAATATTCCATGGAGTTTCAGGTCATTCCGAGAACTTTTGTTTTCTGCACATAAAACAACACCATGGCAATTCTGCTGAAAACAGCGTCAGTCCGGGTTAGTTTCATTCAAATCATACAAGTTATAGTCCAAAACAAGGGCAAAAGTGTTTGGAAAAGTAGATACGACGGAGACGTATCATCTAGCGTCATCGAACCTTAAGTGTGTAGACCCTACGGGCTCGGGAATCATGCAGACATGACCGAGACATCTCTCTGGTCAATAACCAACAATGGGATCTAGATACCCATGTTGGCTCCCACATGTTCCACGATGATCTCATCGGATGAACCACGATGTCAAGGATTCAACCAATCCCGTATACAATTCCCTTTGTCTATCGGTACGATACTTGCCCGAGATTCAATCGTCGGTATCCCGATACCTTGTTCAATCTCGTTACCGGCAAGTCTCTTTACTCATTCCGTAACACATCATCCCGTGATCAACTCCTTGGTCACATTGTGCACATTATGATGATGTCCTACCGAGTGGGCCCAGAGATACCTCTCCGTTTACACGGAGTGACAAATCCTAGTCTCGATTCGTGCCAACCCAACAGACACTTTAGGAGATACCCACAGTGCACTTTTAGAGCCACCCAGTTACGTTGTGACGTTTGGTACACCCAAAGCATTCCTACGGTGTCCGGGAGCTGCACAATCTCATGGTCTAAGGAAATGATACTTGACATTAGAAAAGCTTTAGCATACGAACTACACGATCTTGTGCTATGCTTAGGATTGGGTCTTGTCCATCACATCATTCTCCTAATGATGTGATCCCGTTATCAACGACATCCAATGTCCATGGTCAGGAAACCGTAACCATCTATTGATCAACGAGCTAGTCAACTAGAGGCTTACTAGGGACATGGTGTTGTCTATGTATCCACACATGTATCTGAGTTTCCTATCAATACAATTCTAGCATGGATAATAAACGATTATCATGAACAAGGAAATATAATAATAACTAATTTATTATTGCCTCTAGGGCATATTTCCAATAGTCTCCAACTTGCACTAGAGTCAATAATCTAGTTCACATCACTATGTGATTGTCATGAATCCAACACCCATGGGGTTTGTTCATATCTTGCTTGCGAAAGAGGTTTATTAGTCAATGGGTCTGAACCTTTTAGATCCATGTGTGCTTTAAAAATCTCTATGTCATCTTGTAGATGCAGCTACCACGCGCTACTTGGAGCTATTCCAAATAATTGTTCTACTATACGAATCCGGTTTACTACTCAGAATCATCCACATTAGTGTCAAAGATTGCATCGGCGTAACCCTTTATGACGAACTCTTTTACCACCTCCATAATCGAGAAAATTTCTTAGTCCACTAGTTACAAAGGATAAGTTCGACCGCTGTCATGCACTCCATTCCTGGATCACTCTTGTACCCCTTGACTGACTCATGGCAAGGCACACTTCAGGTGCGGTACATAGCATAGCATACTATAGAGCCTACATCTAAAGCATAGGGGACGACCTTCGTCCTTTCTCTCTCTTCTGACGTGGTTAGGTCTTGAGTCTTACTCAATGCTCACACCTTGTAACACAGCCAAGAACTCCTTCTTTGCTGATCTATTTTTGAACTCCTTCAAAATCTTGTCACGGTATGTATTCATTTGAAAGTACTATTAAGCGTTTTTGATCTATCCTTATAGATCTTGATGCTCAATGTTCAAGTAGCTTAATTCAAGTTTTCCATCGAAAAACACTTTTCAAATAACCCTGCATGCTTTCCAGAAATTCTGCATCATTTTTGATCAACAATATGTTAACAACATATACTCATCAAAAATTCTATAGTGCTCCCACTCACTCCTTTGGAAATACAAGTTTCTCATAAACTTTGTATAAACCCAAAATCTTTGATCATCTCATCAAAGCGTACATTCCAACTCCGAGATGCTTACTCCAGTCCTTAGAAGGGTTGCTGGAGCTTTGCATACTTGTTAGAATCTTTCAGGATTGACAAAACCTTCTGGTTGTATCACATACAACCTTTCCTCAAGAAAAATGTCGAGGAAACAATGTTTTGACATCCTATCTGCAATATTTCATAAATAATGCAGTAACTACTAACATAATTCCAACAGACTCTTAGCATCGCTACGAGTGAGAAAGTCTCATCGTAGTCAACTTCTTGAACTTGTCGGGAAACATCTTAACGACAAGTCGGGCTTTCTTAATGGTGACACTTACCATCATCGTCTATCTTCCTTTTAAAATCCATCTGCACCTAACAGCCTTACGACCATCAAGTAGTTCTTTCAAAGTCTATACTTTGTTTTATACATGGATCCTCTCTTGGATTTTATGGCCTCGAGCCATTCGTCGGAATCCGGGCCCACTATCGCTTCTCCATAGCTCATAGGTTCATTGTTGTCTAGCAACATGATTTCCAAGACAGGATTACATACCACTCTGAAGTAGTACGCATCCTTGTCGACCTATGAGGTTTGGTAGTGACTTGATCCAAAGTTTCATGATCATTATCATAAGCTTCCACTTCAATTGGTGTAGGTGCCATAGGAACTACTTCCTGTGCCCTGCTACACACTAGTTGAAGTGACGGTTCAATAACCTCATCAAGTCTCCACCATCCTCCCACTCAATTCTTTCGAGAGAAACTTTTCCTCGAGAAAGGACCTGTTTCTAGAAACAATCACTTTTGCTTCCGCATCTGGAATAGGAGGTATACCCAACTATTTTTTGGGTATTCTATGAAGATGCATTTATCCGCTTTGGGTTCGAGCTTATCAGCTTGAAACTTTTTCACATAAGCATCGCATCCCCAAACTTTTACGAAACGACAGCTTAGGTTTTTCTAAACCATAGTTCATACGGTGTCGTCTCAACAGAATTGTGTGGTGCCCTATTTAAAGTCAGTGCGGTTGTCTCTAATGCCTAACCCATAAACGATAGTGGTAATTTGATAAGAGACATCATGGTATGCACCATATCCAATAGGGTGCAGTTATGATGTCCGGACACACCATCACACTATGGTGGTCCAGGCAGTATTAGTTGTGAAACAATTTCCACAATGTCTTAATTGTGTGCCAAACTCGTAACTCAGATATTCATCTCTATGATCATATCATAGACATTTTATCATCTTGTTACGACGATCTTCAACTTCACTCTGAAATTACTTAAACCTTTCAATAATTCAGACTTGTGTTTCATCAAGTAAATATACTCAGCATCTACTCAAATCATCTATGAAGTAAGAACATAACGATATCCACTGCGTACCTCAGCACTCATTGGACTGCACACATCAAAATGTAATACTTCCAACAAGTCGCTTTCTTGTTCCAACTTACTGAAAACGAGGTCTTTCAGTCATCTTGCCCATGTGGTATGATTTGCATGTCTCAAGTGATTCAAAATCAAGTGAGTCCAAACGATCCATCTGCATGGAGTTTCTTCATGCATATCTACCAATAGACATGGTTCGCATGTCTCAATCTTCAAAAAACGAGTGAGTCCAAAGATCCATCAACATGGAGCTTCTTCATGCGTTTTATACCAACATGACTCAAATGGCAGTGCCACAAGTATGTGGTACTATCATTACTATCTTATATCTTTTGGCATGAACATGTGTATCACTACGATCAAGATTCAATAAACCATTCATTTTAGGTGCAAGACCATTGAAGGTATTATTCAAATAAACAGAGTAACCATTATTCTCCTTAAATTAATAACCGTGTGGCGATAAACATAATCCAATCATGTCTATGCTCAACGCAAACACCAAATAACAATTATTTCGGTTTAACACCAATCCTGATGGTAGAGGGAGCGTTCAATGTTTGATCACATCAACCTTGGTAACACTTCTAACACATGCCGTCATCTCACCTTTAGCTAGTCCGCAGCCTTTTATTTCGAGTTACTAACGCTTAGCAACTGGACCGGTATTTATTACCCTGGTGCTACTAGGAGTACTAGTAAAGTACACAATAATATGACGTATATCCAAAATACTTCTGTCGACCTTGCCAGCCTTCTCATCTACCAAGTATCTAGGGTAGTCCTGCTTCAGTGACTGTTCCCCTCATTACAGAAGAACTTAGTCTCGGGTTTGGTTCAACCTTGGGTTTCTTCACTAGAGCAGTAACTGATTTGCCGTCTCATGAAGTATCCCTTCTTTCCCTTGCCCTTCTTGAAACTAGTGGTTTTACTGACCATCAACAATTGATGCTCCTACTTGATTTCTACTTTCACGGTGTCAAACATCGCGAATTGCTCAAGGATCATCATGTCTATCCCTGATATGTTATAGTTCATCACTAAGCTCTAATAGCTTGGTGGCAGTGACTATGGAGAACTATCACTATCTCATCTAGAAGATTAACCCCCACTCGATTCAAGCGATTGTAGTACTCAGACAATCTGAGCACATGCTCAACGATTGAGCTTTACTCCCTTAGTTTGCAGGCTTAAGAAACTTGTCAGAGGTCTCATACCTCTTGACGTGGGCATTAGTCTGAAATCCCAATTTCAGTCTTTGGAACATCTCATATGTTCTGCGACGTTTCAAAACGTCTTTGGTGCCACAATTCTAAACCGTTAGTATTACGCACTGAACTATCATGTAGTCATCAAAACATGTATGTCAGATGTTTCCCAACATCTACAGACGATGCTCGAGGTTCAATGCACTGAGCGGTGCATTAAGGACATAGCCCTTCTATGCAGCAATGAGGACAATCCTCAGTTCACGGACCCAGTCCGCATAATTGCTACTGTCAACTCTCAACTAAATTTTCTCTAGGAACATATCTAAAATAGTAGAACCAAAGCGTGAGCTACGACATAATTTGCAAAGACCTTTTGACAATGTTCATGATAATTAAGTTCATCTAATCAAATTATTTAATGAACTCCCACTTAGATAGACATCCCTCTAGTCATCTAAGTGATACATGATCCTAGTCAACTAGGCCGTGTCCGATCATCACGTGAGACGGACTAGTCATCATCGGTGAACATCTTCATGTTGATCGTATCCACTATACGACTCATGCTCGACCTTTCGGTCTTCCATGTTCCGAGGCCATGTCTGTACATGCTAGGCTCGTCAAGTTAACCTAAGTGTATTGCGTGTGTAAATCTGGCTTACTCCCGTTGTATGCGAATGTTAGAACCTATCACACCCGATCATCACGTGGTGCTTCGGAACAACAGACCTTAGCAATGGTGCACAGTTAGGGGGAACACAATCCTTGGTATTTTAATGAGGGATCATCTTATTTATGCTACCGTCGTTCTAAGCAAGTAAGATGTAAAAACATGACAAACATCACATGCAAATCATAAAGTGACATGATATGGCCAATATCATCTTGCGCCTTTGATCTCCATCTTCGACGCGCGGCAAGATCATCTTCGTCACCGGCATGACACCATGATCTCCATCATCATGATCTCCATCATTGTGTCTTCATGAAGTTGCCTCGTCAACTATTACTTCTACTATTATGGCTAACGGTTAGCAATAAAGTAAAGTAATTACATGACGTTTATGTTGACACGCAGGTCATAAATAAATTAAGACAACTCCTATGGCTCCTGCTGGTTGTCATACTCATCGACATGCAAGTCGTGATTCCTATTACAAGAACATGATCAATCTCATACATCACATATATCATTCATCACATCCTTTTGGCCATATCACATCACAAAGCAAACCCTGCAAAAACAAGTTAGATGTCCTCTAATTTTTGTTGCATGTTTTACATGGCTGCTATGGGTTTCTAGCAAGAACGTTTCTTACCTACGCAAAACCACAATGTGATATGCCAATTTCTATTTACCCTTCATAAGGACCCTTTTCATCGAGTCCGATCCGACTAAAGTGGGAGAGACAGACACCCGCTAGCCACCTTATGCAACTAGTGCATGTCAGTCGGTGGAACCAGTCTCACGTAAGAGTACGTGTAAGGTCGGTCCGGGCCGCTTCATCCCACGATGCCGCCGAACCAAGATAATACTAGTAACAGCAAGTAAATTGACAAAATCGATGCCCACAACAACTTGTGTTCTACTTGTGCATAGAAACTACGCATAGACCTAGCTCATGATGCCACTGTTGGGGAACGTAGTGATAATTCAAAATTTTCCTACGTGTCACCAAGATCAATATATGGAGAGACTAGCAAAGAGAGAGAGGAGTGCATCTCCATACCCTCGAAGATCGCAATGCGGAAGCATTACAAGAACGTGGTTGGTGGAGTCGTACACGCAGTGATTCAGATCGCGGTCGATTCCGATCTAAGCGCCGAACAACGGCGCCTCCGCGTTCAACACACGTACAGCCCGGTGACGTCTCCCACGCCTTGATCTAGCAAGGAGAGAGGTAGAGGTTGGGGAAGACTCTGTCCAGCAGTAGCACAATGGCATGGTGATGGTGGAGGAGCGCGGTACTCCAGCAGGGCTTCGCCAAGCACTACGAGAGATGAGGAGGGAGAGGGGTAGGGTTGCACCAAGAGAGAGATCAAATCACATGTGTTGGGCAGCCCCATACCTCAAGTATATATAGGGGAGGGGAGGGGCTGCGCCCCCTCTAGGGTTCTCTCCCCAAGGGGGGGGCAGCCCTAGATCCCATCTAGGGTGGCGCCAAAGGGGAGAGGGAGAGAGGGGGCACACTAGGGTGGGCCTTAAGGCCCATCTGGACCAAGGGTTTGCCCCCTCCAACTCTCCCTTCGCCTTGGGCCTTGGTGGGGGGCGCACCAGCCTACCTGGGGCTGGTCCCCTCCCACACTTGGCCCACGCAGCCTTCTGGGGCTGGTGGCCCCACCTGGTGGACCCCCCGGACCCTCCCGGTGGTCCCGGTATGTTACCGATAGCACCCGAAACTTTTCCGGTGACCAAAATGGGACTTCCCATATATAAATCTTTACCTCCGGACCATTCCGGAACTCCTCGTGACGTCCGGGATCTCATCCGGGACTCCGAAAAACATTTGGTAACAGTGTACATACTTTCCCTATAACCCTAGCGTCATCGAACCTTAAGTGTGTAGACCCTACGGGCTCGGGAATCATGCATACATGACCGAGACATCTCTCTGGCCAATAACCAACAGTGGGATCTGGATACCCATGTTGGCTCCCACATGTTCCACGATGATCTCATCGGATGAACCACGATGTCAAGGATTCAACCAATCCCGTATACAATTCCCTTTGTCTATCGGTACGATACTTGCCCGAGATTCGATCGTCGGTATCCCGATACCTTGTTCAATCTCGTTACCGGCAAGTCTCTTTACTCGTTCCGTAACACATCATCCCGTGATCAACTCCTTGGTCACATTGTGCACATTATGATGATGTCCTACCGAGTGGGCCCAGAGATACCTCTCCGTTTACACGGAGTGACAAATCCCAGTCTCGATTCATGCCAACCCAACAGACACTTTTGGAGATACCCGCAGTGCACCTTTATAGCCACCCAGTTACGTTGTGATGTTTGGTACACCCAAAGCATTCCTACGGTGTCCGGGAGCTGCACAATCTCATGGTCTAAGGAAATGATACTTGACATTAGAAAAGCTTTAGCATACGAACTACACGATCTTGTGCTATGCTTAGGATTGGGTCTTGTCCATCACATCATTCTCCTAATGATGTGATCCCGTTATCAACGACATCCAATGTCCATGGTCAGGAAACCGTAACCATCTATTGATCAACGAGCTAGTCAACTAGAGGCTTACTAGGGACATGGTGTTGTCTATGTATCCACACATGTATCTGAGTTTCCTATCAATACAATTCTAGCATGGATAATAAACAATTATCATGAACAAGGAAATATAATAATAACTAATTTATTATTGCCTCTAGGGCATATTTCCAACAGGTGGCGTGAGTGACAGAAGCACAGACCTGAGTAAGTAGGTTGTTTGCGTATGGGATAAAGGGGACTTGATGCTTTAATGTTATGGTTGGGTTTTACCTTAATGAATCTTTAGTAGTTGCGGATGCTTGCTAGAGTTCCAATCGTGAGTGCATATGATCCAAGTAGAGAAAGTATGTTAGCTTATGCCTCTCCCTCAAATAAAATTGCAATAATGATTACCGGTCTAGTTATCGATTGCCTAGGGACAAATAACCTTCTTGTTGACAAAAGCTCTTTACTAAAACTAATTTAGTTGTGTCTTCATCTAAACAACCCCTACTTTATATTTACTTGCTCTTTATTATCTTGCATTCCTATCCAACAACACCTACAAAGTACTTCTAGTTTCATACTTGTTTCCAGTAAAGCGAATGTCAAGTGTGCGTAGAGTTGTATCGGTGGTCGATAGAACTTGAGGGGATATTTGTTCTACCTTTAGCTCCTCGTAGGGTTCGACATTCTTACTTATCGAAAGAGGCTACAATTGATGCCCTATACTTGTGGGGTATCAAGACCTTTTTGTGGCGCCGTTGCAAGGGAGCAATAGCGTGGGGTGAATATTCTCGTGTGTGCTTGTTTGCTTTATCACTAAGTAATTTTTATTTGCTGTTCTTAGTTGTTTTCTATCTTTAGTTATGGGTAGGGAACGCAAAATACCAAAAAAATTAGTTGTACCTACTGAATCAATGGTTGAAGAACCAATCAAAATCTATCACACTGTTGAAGCTTATTACTTGGATCATCTTCGATCCCTTTGTGCTCGTGCCGAAACCCCAACTAGCTTGGTCGAGGGAAAATCTTTAGATGAGCATGCTTGTTATGTGCGACACCGTATATTCGAAAAAGGGAAACTATTATGGGGTCAAATTCAACGTTTGCAATGCTATGCTTGGAATTTATGTGAAATATATGATTTTACTTGTTGTTTTGAAAACCCTAAGAAACACCTTCCCTACCAATGTGAGTTTATTGATAATGGAATCTTATCTTCATATGCTAAGGGTGTTTATAATTACTATGATGTTCAACAAATTGAAGAATTTGTTGCTTTTAAGGGTGCTTTTGAAATTGCTTCTTTGATTGAAAAGTGTGATGCTACTCTTCACAAATCTGAAAATTTTGCCATATTTAAATATTTCTATGATAATTATGCTTCTAATGCCTATGTTGAACCATATATTGAGTACTACTCCGCTGTCCAAGAAGAGACTAATATTTTGCAGGAGTCTACGGAAGAAGAAATTGATGAAACTGTGAGCTCATTGGATGAAAAAGATGATGAGGAGAGCGAAGAACAAAAGGAGGAAGAGCGGATTAGCTACCCGTGCCCACCTCCTAATGAGAGTAACTCTTCAACTCATACATTGTTTAATTTCCCTTCGTTCTTACCGAAGGATGATTGCTATGATGATTGTTATAATCCCTTTGATTCTCTTGAAATATCCCTTTTTGATGATGCTTGTGGTCAAGATGCCAATATGAATGATGCTTATGGAGATGAACTTGCTATAGTTCCTTATGTTAAACATGAAATTGTTGCTATTGCACCCACGCATGATAGTCCTATTATCTTTTTGAATTCTCCCAACTACACTATATCGGAGAAGTTTGCACTTATTAAGGATTATATTGATGGGTTGCCTCTTACCGTTGCACATGATGATTTTGATAGATATAATATGCATGTGCTTGCTGCTCCTACTTGCAATTATTATGAGAGAGGAACTACATCTCCACCTCTCTATGTTTCCAATATGATAGAATTGCAAGAAACTATTTATACTATGCATTGGCTTTTACTAGGTGTACATGAATTGTTCTTTTATGACATGCCGATGCATAGGAAGAGAGTTAGACTTCGTCATTACATGATATATGTTACCTTGTGCTCAGCACTAAATTACAAATCATTGTTAATTAAAATTGGCTTTGATATACCTTGGGATCCGGGTGGATTCATTACTTGAGCACTATATGCCTAGCTTAATGGCTTTAAAGAAAGCGCTGCCAAGGAGACAACCCAGAAGTTTTAGAGAGTCATTTATTTCTGTTGAGTGCTTGCATATAGTTCAAAAACAACAAAAATAAAGAGGAGAACCCAAAACTTTTTCTAAAAGAAAAGTGAAAGTGAGAGAGACGAGCATTGTGAAAGTGGGGGACGTCCTTGAACTTTGTTCATGCCCATGGGAACTTTGTGAATCTTAATTACAGAAACCTTTCAACAAAAATAATTATCCCCTTGTACAATTCCATTGTATTATAAAAATAATGTGCCAAGGTTTGCCTTTAGGATGTCTACATTTGCTTGATGCTTTGTACGGTGCAGGACAGAAACTTTGGCTGTAGTGCGTGATTTTACATTTTTAGGTGGAACGCCGAATGGTTCTGATTCTTTTTGCAATGTCTTCCTATACAAATTGTTTATTTTTCCTAATTTTGGTAGAATTGTTCAAGTATCATAAGTATGGTGAATGTTCAGATTTCTACAGACTGTTCTGTTTTGGACAGATTCTGTTTTTGATGCATAGTTTGCTTATTTTGATGAACCTATCAATTTATATCAGTGGATTAAGCCATGAAAAAGTTATATTACAGTAGACACAATGAAAAAACAAAATATGAATTGGTTTGCAACAGTACTTGGAGTAGTGATTTGCTTTATTATACTAATGGATCTTACCGAGTTTTCTGTTGAAGTTTTGTGTGGATGAAGTGTTCGATGATCGAGAAGGTTTCGATGTGAGAAGAAGGAAGAGAGGCAAGAGCTTAAGCTTGGGGATTCCCGAGGCACCCCAAGTAAATATTCAAGGAGACTCAAGCATCTAAGCTTGGGGATGCTGGGGAGGCATCCCCTCTTTCTTCAACAAATATCGGTATGTTTTCGGATTCGTTTCGTTCATGCGATATGTGCAAGTCTTGGAGCGTCTTTTGCATTTAGGTTTTTATTTTTTTATGCACCATGCTGGTATGAAATGGTCCTTGGTTGATTTATAGAATGCTCTTTACACTTCACTTATATCTATTTAGAGAGATGACAGGAACTGGTCATTCACATGGTTAGTCATAAAATCCTACATAGACTTGTAGATCGCTGAATATGATATGTTTGATTCCTTGCAATAGTTTTGCGATATAAAGATGGTGATATTAGAGTCATGATAGTCGAGTAATTGTGAAATTGAGAAATACTTGTGTTGAGGTTTGCAAGTCCCGTAGCATGCACGTATGGTGAACCGTTATGTAACGAAATCGGAGCATGAGGTGTTTATTGATTGTCTTCCTTATGAGTGGCGGTCGGGGACGAGCGATGGTCTTTTCCTACCAATCTATCCCCCTAGGAGCATGCTCGTAGTACTTTGTTTTGATGACTAATAGATTTTTGCAATAAGTATGTGAGTTCTTTATGACTAATGTTGAGTCCATGGATTATGCGCACTCTCACCCTTCCATCATTGCTAGCCTCTCTAGTACCACGCAACTTTCGCCGGTACCATAAACCCACCATATACGTTCCTCAAAACAGCCACCATACCTACCTATCATGGCATTTCCATAGCCATTCCGAGATAGATTGCTATGCAACTTTCATCATCATCATATACATGACTTGAGCATTCATTGTCATATTGCTTTGCATGATCGTAAGATAGCTAGCATGATGTTTTCATGGCTTGTCCGTTTTTTGATGTCATTGCTACGCTAGATCATTGCACATCCCGGTACACCACCGGAAGCATTCATATAGAGTCATATCTTTGTTCTAGTATCGAGTTGTAAGTAAATAGAAGTGTGATGATCATCTTTAATAGAGCATTGTCCCCAAAAAGGCCAAATAAAAAAAGGCCAAATAAAAAAATAAAATAAATAAAAATAAAAGGGACAATGCTACTATCCTTTTTCCACACTTGTGCTTCAAAGTAGCACCACGATCTTTATGATAGAGAGTCTCTTGTTCTGTCACTTTCATATACTAGTGGGAATTTTCATTATAGAACTTGGCTTGCATATTCCAACGATGGGCTTCCTCGAATGCCCTAGGTCTTCATGAGCAAGCAAGTTGGATGCACACCCACTTAGTTTCAGTTTGAGCTTTCATATACTTATAGCTCTACTGCATCCGTTGCATGGCAATCCCTACTCACTCACATTGATATCTATTGATGGGCATCTCCATAGCCCGTTGATATGCCTAGTTGATGTAAGACTATATTCTTCTTTTTTTCTTCTCCACATAACCCCCATCATCATATTCTATTCCACCTATAGTGCTATGTCCATGGTTCACGCTCATGTATTGCGTGAAAGTTGAAAAGGTTTGAGAACGTCAAAAGTATGAAACAATTGCTTGGCTTGTCATCGGGATTGTGCATGATGTGAATGCTTTGTGTGGTGAAGATGGAGCATAGCCAGACTATATGATTTTGTAGGGATGAGCTTTCTTTGGCTATGTTATTTCAATAAGACATAATTGCTTGGTTGGTATGCTTGAAATATTATTGTCTTTATGTCAAAGGATAGATTATTGCTTTGAATCACTCGTCTCTTAATATTCATGCCATGCTTAGACTTATGATCAAGATTATGCTAGGTAGCATTCCACATCAAAAATTATCTTTTTTATCATTTACCTACTCGAGGACGAGCATGAATTAAGCTTGGGGATGCTGATACGTCTCCGTCGTATCTATAATTTTTGATTGTTCCATGCCCATATTATTCAACTTTCATATACTTTTTGGCAACTTTGTATACTATTTTTAGGACTGATCCACTGCCCAGTGCCACTTCCTGTTTGTTGCATGTTTTTGATTTCGCAGAATATCCATATCAAACGGAGTCCAAACGGAATAAAAACTGACGGAGATTTTTTTTGGAATATATATGATTTTTGGGAAGAAGAATCCACGCGAGACGATGCTCGAGGGGCCCACGAGGTAGGGGGGCGCGCCCCTGACCCTCGTGGCCACCCTGTAAGGCGGTTGGTGCCCTTCTTTCGCCGCAAGAAAGCTAATTTCCGGATAGAGATCGTGTTAAAATTTCAGCCCAAGCGGAGTTACGGATCTCCGGGAATATAAGAAACGGTGAAAGGGAAGAATCTGAGAACACAGAAACAGAGAGAGACAGAGAGACAGATCCAATCTCGGAGGGGCTCTCGCCCCTCCCACGCCATGGAGGCCATGGACCAGAGGGGAAACCCTTCTCCCATCTAGGGAGGAGGTCAAGGAAGAAGAAGAAGGAGGGTGCACTCTCCCCCTCGCTTCCGGTGGCACCGGAGTGCCACCGGGGGCCATCATCATCACCGCGATCTTCACCAACAACTTCACCGCCATCATCACCAACTCTTACCCCCTCTATGCAGCGGTGTAACCTCTCTCTTACCTGCTGTAATCTCTACTTAAACATGGTGCTCAACGCTATATATTATTTCCCAATGATGTATGGCTATCCTATGATGTTTGAGTAGATCTATTTTGTCCTAACGGCTATTTGATGATCGTGATTGGTTTGAGTTGTATGTTTTATTATTGGTGTTGTCCTATGGTGCTCTCCGTGTCGCGCAAGCATGAGGGATTCCCGCTTTAGGGTTTGCAATATGTTTATGATTTGCTTAAGGTGGGTGGCGTGAGTGACAGAAGCACAAACACGAGTAAGTAGGTTGTTTGCGTATGGGATAAAGGGGACTTGATGCTTTAATGCTATGGTTGGGTTTTACCTTAATGAATCTTTAGTAGTTGCGGATGCTTGCTAGAGTTCCAATCATAAGTGCATATGATCCAAGTAGATAATGTATGTTAGCTTATGTCTCTCCCTCAAATAAAATTGCAATAATGATTACCGGTCTAGTTATTGATTGCCTAGGGACAAATAACCTTCTTGTCGTGGTATTCTCACGGGGGGCTTGCGAGTCGACAGATGCCACAAGGGCTTAGTGTGAGGGTAAGACTACTTCTGATAGGACCGGGAGCGGGTATGCGAGTAGCACGCGCTAGTTTACCCAAGTTCGGGGCTCTCCGAGAGATAACACCCCTAATCCTGCATGTCTAAGTGTATCTAATATATCTGGTACAGAGTGCTCCTGGAGCTGTATCTGAGGACGGTGCCATAGGCATCTGGCATCCGGCCTCATATATGCATGTGAGCACAAGTATGTGCTTAGTTGTGAGTGGATGGATGAATGGATGTGGGCGTGAGCTAGCTAGCTATCTTGCTAGCTAGCATGCATGCGTGGGAGTGAATGGCCAAGAGGCCATAGTGGCGCTCGTGGCCGTCAGCCTCCCCTGGATGGATGGATGGATACTCATATATATAGTGTGGCTAGCTTACTATCTAAGCTAAGTGGTGGCATGGGCAAGGCATGGTGCATGTCATCCTTGTCCCCAGGGTCACTTCATAAATAGTGCCAGGGGACAAGTGACACTATACATGATGGCTGAGATGACACGTGAATAGTGCTCGGGTACGCTCGTCTCATCGGAGGTATGGCCGTCTTGTCGGTGTCTTATCGGTGTCGGGTCGGGCTGCAGTCGGCAGCCGGCTGGTTGATGCAGTCAGCAGCCGGCTGGTTGGCGCAGTCGGCAGCCGGCAGTCGGCCGGGCAGAGCAGTCGGACGGGAAGCCGGCAGGAGCGGCCGGACTGTCGGACTGAGGGGCTTTGCTAGCCCCGATGTCTTGAAATATCGTCTTGCCGTCCTCGGGGTACCCGTGGTTGATTACTCCGACAGTAGCCCCCAAGCCTCCGGGCAACTTGGCAAAGTTGGGCAGAGGTTTTTTGACGAGTGTTCATGGAAATGATCATGAAAAAATACAAAGTTAGTCCATGCGGATATATCAAATGTTTGCTTCTAGCATCGCAAGTTTTATGCGGAGGGTGCCGACTCGGTTTCGTCTGAGCCCCCTTAATCTTTTTCGTGTTCCCTCCGCTTTTTGGCTTGTGCTCTTGCTTGCCGGATAGCCACTCTGCGGTCTGTGGCTAAGAGTGGGCCGCAAAGTGGAGTGTACAGTACTCAGAGTCTAGGAGCAGATTCAACCGAGTAGATACTTGTAAAGGAAAACGGCCGGGTCGCCCGAACCATTTTTCTTCTCGGACGTTTTTCGCGTGGGTGGCCTCCAGCATTCACCCTTGCTAGCCGGACAGCTGCTCTGCGGTCTGTGACTAAGAGTGAGCCTTTGGTACTGCGCACGCTACTAAGCCGTCTGCGGGAACTAATGTCTCAGGCCAAGCGGCCAGCCCCGGGCCAACTCTGGCTGGTGCCGGGGCGAACAGTGATGCAACTGTAATAAAAAATGCGGAGATAGCACCCGAGCATCGCTCGGGGTTATTCGTGCTTGCGTGATGCAAAAATATGCGGGCGAGGAGCTCACATTGATTTTTGTGTAGTCGCGGTCGTTGAAAACAGCCGGCGCGACTCGGCGCTCGCGGAGCGTGTCGGCGCACCTGCTGGGTGCAGCCCCCCGAGTGCTCGAAGGGGAGGGGGGTCCCGGCCGGTCAGGCTCGACCGGCCAGGCGGTGAGGCGTCTTGCAATGCCCTTTATTCTTCTCTTCTGCCGGCTACTGGGAGCCGGACAAAACTCTTCTCTTGTCTGCAATCTTCCGTGGGGGCGCGCCAGCATACCCACTGGGTGTAGCCCCCGAGATCCGGGCCGACTGCTGAGCAGTCGGGCCGGATCTTCCGGCAGCTACTTTGTCTTCATCTTCGCGGGGGCGCGTCAGTGCACCCGCTGGGTGTAGCCCCCGAGATTCGGGCCGACTGCTGAGCAGTCGGGCCGGATCTTCCGGCAGCTACTTTGTCTTCTTCTCTTTTATCGGCTGTCGGCAGCCGGACGCTTCTTGTGCATGAGCAGTCAGGTGGGCACCCGGCCTGACTTTTCTCCACCTGGCAACAATCTTTTTCCTTCTCTTTCCTCTTCGTCCGCCGACTGCTGGTAGCCGGACGGGCACGTTTCTTCTTCCTCAGCACCTGGCCACTTTCTCAGTTGGACGTAATGCTCTTTCTCTTTCATTTTTTTCTCTTTTTTTAGCCGGCAACAGTTCGTGACTTTTCTTTCCCCCGAGCCGACCTCACGTTTCTATTTTCTCTTGGGCAGCTGGCCACTTCCAGCACTAGCAGCCGGCCGCAACTGCCGAGCGGCGGAAGGCGGTGCGGGGGCATGTAGTCGGTAGGCAGCCGGGCCGGCCGGGTGGCCGGGGAGTCGGCCAGCGCGGGAGCCAGCCCATCTGCGTGCGGCATCAGTCGGCTAGGGAAGCCAACGGGCAGGGCGCGGCCGTAGAGGAGGCGCGCGGGGCAGGCGGCCACAGGCGGACCGGCGCAGGCGCGGGGTCGCGGAGCCGCGGGGCCGCGGGGCGGCACATGCGTAGGCGGGACGGCGCGGGGCCAGCAGCAGCAGGGACGCGCCCGGGGCGGCAGCCGGCACGACGTGAGGCGGAGCCGGCTGGAGCGGTGAGGCGCAGCCGGCGTGGCGTGGGGAAGACGGACTTGGTGGAAGCCGGCCGGGAGGCGCGGTGTGGGCGCGCGGACTTGGTGGAAGCCGGCCGGGAGGCGCGGCATGGGCGCGCGGACTTGGTGGTAGTCGGCCGGGAGGTGCGACATGCGGAGCCGTGAAGCGCGGAGAGGCACCGCGGATGCAGGCGAGCTCGGCGCGGCCGACTGTGGGTGCGCGTGAGGCGGAGCGGGACTCACAGGGCCAGACGGCGCGGGGACGTGGCGGACGGCGTGGGTGCTCGGGTAGGGCCGGACTTCGGGTATGGGAACGGAGACGGAGCAGCGCATCCGAGCGCGGAGGAGGAGCAACGCGGTCGTCCGAGGACAAGGTCGAGGCCGCGTCAGCGAGCGGCTACACGGGAGGCGGAGCCGGCTGAGGACGCGCTGGCCAGCGGGCGAGTGGAAGCCGGAGCCGGCCGAGGCGGGGCGACGCGGTCACGCGGAGCCGGACCCGGCAAATGAGCGGCAACAACGCGGGACAGCACCAGCGAGGCGACGCGCAGGGGCGGGCGAAGACGAGGCCAGGCGTGGGCGAGGCGACGCGCGGGGCGGCCCGAGCTGCAAGCCGGGCGAGGAGGGGCGCCGGAGTGGCTGCTGCGTGAGGCCGGGTCGGACGGGCGTGACGCGGGGGCGCAGCGCGGGCGGAGGCGGCCGAGCACGACGCCGGATGGGCCGTCGGCGAGCCGGAGCAGGCGGGGGTGCCTCGGGATGAGGCAGGAGCTGGCCTGGGCCAGCGGGAGGCGACCAGACAGCGAGGCGACAAGGCAGGTGAGGAGGCCATGGGAGACGGCGCGGTTGCCGGCCGAAGAGGCCAGGCGCACGGGGTGAGAGCCGACCCGGAGCAGCAGCAGGCTAGAGCGGAGCTGACGGGCTGGACGCGAGCGGGCGGTGTTGACACGAGGCCGGAGCCGAATCCGGTTGGAGCGAGGCAGGGGTGGCTGGACGGCATGCGTGGCTACAATCACGCCACCGCCGCCAGTTTGGCTGGCCGCCTGCATGCACACGGGCCAAGCTGGCTAGCTAAGCCAGCATGCACGCAGCTGACTCTGTTGACTCTACTAGCTAGCTTGCTAGGCATAAGTTTGCGCACGGGAATCTGTGGATTGCATCTTGGCTAGTGCGTAACCATGGTGTGGGATTATCTGGGATATGCTTATGACTGTGGCTTGACTTGCATGTAGCTAGCTTGTAGATGGTATGTGGAGGAGCCAATGTGTGTTTCAGCCGGAGCAAGGTGCAACACGGAGGGAAGCATACGCGAGCGGCGTGTGGATGGACACGGCCGACCAAAATGAGGCCCTGTGCACGGCGCACGCGCGGACAGGCGGCCGGCGTTGCGGTGGTGATGACGAAGATGGCGAGGCCGACGGCGAAGACGCGCCACCCCTCGCGGCCGCTCTAGGGACGGGTCGATGTCGAGCCCCCGAGTGCTACCGGAGAGAGGGCGCGACGCCACGGCGGAGGTGATGAAGAAAAAGGGGTCCCGCCCGGACTGCGAAACCAGCAGCAGCATGGTAGCATAGCAGTAGTACCGCCCCACGGTGGCCGCCAACTGTCGTGGTATTCTCACGGGGGGCTTGCGAGTCGACAGATGCCACAAGGGCTTAGTGTGAGGGTAAGACTGCTGCTGATAGGACCGGGAGCGGGTATGCGAGTAGCACGCGCTAGTTTACCCAGGTTCGGGGCTCTCCGGAGAGATAACACCCCTACTCCTGCATGTCTGAGTGTATCTAATATATCTGGTACAGAGTGCTCCTAGAGCTGTATCTGAGGACGGTGCCATAGGCATCTGGCATCCGGCCTCGTATATGCATGTGAGCACAAGTATGTGCTTAGTTGTGGGTGGATGGATGAATGGATGTGGGCGTGAGCTAGCTAGCTATCTTGCTAGCTAGCATGCATGCGTGGGAGTGAATGGCCAAGAGGCCATAGTGGCGCTCGTGGCCATCAGCCTCCCGTGGATGGATGGATGGATGGATACTCATATATATAGTGTGGCTAGCTTACTATCTAAGCTAAGTGGTGGCATGGGCAAGGCATGGTGCATGTGATCCTTGTCCCTTGGGTCACTTCATAAACAGTGCCAGGGGACAAGTGACACTATACATGATGGCTGAGATGACACGTGAATAGTGCTCGGGTACGCTTGTCTCGTCGGAGGTATGGCCGTCTCGTCGGTGTCTTGTCGGTGTCGGGTCGGGCTGCAGTCGGCAGCCGGCTGGTTGGCGCAGTCGGCAGCCGGCAGTCGGCCGGGCAGAGCAGTCGGACGGGAAGCCGGCAGGAGCAGCCGGACAGTCGGACTGAGGGGCTTTGCTAGCCCCGATGTCTTGAAATATCGTCTTGCCGTCCTCGGGGTACCCGTGGTCGATTACTCCGACACTTCTTGTTGACAAAAGCTCTTTAATAAAACTAATTTAGTTGTGTCTTCATCTAAATAGCCCCTACTTTATATTTACTTGCTCTTTATTATCTTGCATACCTATCCAACAACACCTACAAAGTACTTCTAGTTTCATACTTGTTTCCGGTAAAGCGAACATCAAGTGTGCGTAGAGTTGTATCGGTGGTCGATAGAACTTGAGGGAATATTTGTTCTACCTTTAGCTCCTCGTTGGGTTCGACACTCTTACTTATCGAAAGAGGCTACAATTGATCCCATATACTTGTGGGGTATCAAGACTATCCATTTGGTGAATTTATCCACCATGACCAGTAAGTATTTTTTCTTGTGAGTTCTCCCTTTAAGGGGTCCAACCATGTCAAGCCCCCAGACCACGAAGGGCCACGTAATGGGGATTGTTTGAAGGGCGGTGGGTGGCATGTGGCTTTTATTTGCAAAGAGCTAGCAACCGGCGCAACCTTGGACCAAGTCCTGTGCATCTGTCCGGGCCGTTGGCCAATAGAATCCTGTACGGAAGGCCTTGCTTACAAGAGCCCGGGCTGCGGCGTGGTGACCGCCGAGTCCGGCGTGGATTTCTGCTAAAAGGTTTCGCCCTTCCTCTTCGGAGATGCACCTTTGAAGGACTCCGCTAGTGCTTTTTTTATACAATCTCCCTCGTGGACCATGTAGGCCTTAGATCGCCGCACTATGCAGCGTGCCTCATTTTGGTCCTCCGGAAGTTCCTGCCTAGTTAGGTAGGCCAGGAATGGTTCTGTCCACGGGGCTATAATGGCCATTATTACGTGGGCTGAAGGTGTGATTTCGGTGGCGGGGCCTCCGATTGTGTCAGAGTATTTGGTATCGGGTATTTTGGCCGGGTCCGAACTATGGTTACCGGTGTCCCCTTCCCATACTACGGATGGCTTGAACAGCCTTTCCAGAAAGATGTTGGGGGGGACCGCATCGCGTTTTGCACCGATGCGGGCGAGAATATCCGACGCCTGATTGTTTTCCCAAGCCGCATGGTGAAATTCGAGCCCCTCGAACCGAGCTGTCATTTTTAGGATGGCGTTTCGGTAGGCCGCCATTTTCGGATCCTTGGCATCAAAGTCTCCATTTATTTGGGATATTGCAAGGTTTGAATCCCCATGCACCTCCAGGCGTTGAATGCCCATGGAGACTGCCATCTGAAGACCATGCAACAGGGCTTCGTATTCGGCTACGTTGTTGGAGTCTGTGTACAATACTTGCAGTACATACTGAATGGTATCTCCAGTTGGGGATGTCAGGACGACGCCAGCCCCTAGACCAGCCAACATTTTAGAACCGTCGAAGTGCATGATCCAATTGGAGTATGCGCCGTACTCTTTAGGGAGTTTGGCCTCCGTCCATTCGGCGACAAAGTCGGCCAATACTTGCGACTTAATGGCTCATCGAGGTTTGTATGTTATGTCGAACGGGAGGAGCTCAATAGCCCATTTGGCAATCCGGCCCATAGTGTCGCGGTTGTTTATAATATCATTAAGTGGCACTTCTGAGGCTACTGTAATCGAACACTCTTGAAAGTAGTGTCGCAGCTTCCGGGATGCCATGAATACTGCATAGGCTATCTTTTGATAATGTGGGTACCGTGATTTTCATGGAGTGAGGACAGTGGATACATAGTATACCGGCTTTTGAAGAGGGAATTTATGTCCGTCAGCTTCTCGTTCGATGACGAGCACTGCGCTTACAACTTGATGGGTTGCCGCAATGTACAACAACATTGGTTCGCCGATGTTTGGCACGGCCAGGATTGGGTTGGTTGCCAAAATGGCCTTTATTTCTTCCAATCCGGCTGTGGCAGCGTTCGTCCACTCAAAGTGTTCGGTGCGCCAGAGGAGGCGATAAATAGGTAAAGCCTTTTCTCCTAAGCGGGAGATAAAGCGGCTTAGAGCCGCCACGCATCCTGTTAACTTTTGGATTTGTTTGAGGTCTGTTGGGGTAGCCAACTGTGACAAAGCTCGGATTTTGGCCGGGTTAGCTTCAATACCTCTACTGGAGACAATGATACCCAGGAGCTTTCCGACTGGTACACCGAAAATGCATTTTTCCGGATTGAGCTTAGTGTCGTATGTTCGGAGGTTGTCGAATGTGAGCCTCAAGTCGTCTATCAAAGAGTCGACATGTTTGGTTTTGACGACCACATCGTCTACGTATGCCTCTATTGTTTTGCCGATTTGTTTCTCCAGACATGTCTGAATCATGCACTTATATGTTGCGCCGGCGTTTTTGAGCCCAAAAGGCATTGTGTTGAAACAGAAGGGACCGTATGGTGTGATGAATGTCGTTGCGGCTTGGTCAGACTCCGCCATCTTGATTTGGTGGTAACCGGAGTATTTGTCGAGGAAACACAATGACTCGTGTCCTGCGGTAGCATCGATAATTTGGTCGATGCGGGGGAGGGGAAGGGATCCTTTGGGCAAGCTTTATTGAGGCACTTGAAATCGACATAAAGGCGTCAGGATTTATCCTTCTTTGGTACCATCACCAGGTTTGCTAGCCAGTCCGGGTGTTTTATCTCTCTGATGAATCCGGCCTCCAATAACTTGGCTAATTCCTCTCCCATGGCCTATCTCTTAGGTTCGGAGAAACGCCGAAGAGCTTGCTTGACCTGCTTGAATCCCTTTATGATATTGAGGCTATGCTCGGCTAGCCTGCGTGGGATTCCTGGCATGTCCGAGGGGTGCCAGGCGAATATGTCCCAATTCTCGCGCAGGAACTCTCGTAGTGCGGCGTCCATGGCGGGTTTTAACTGTGCTCCGATGGAGGCTGTTTTTATAGGGTCTGTTGGGTGGACTTGGAATTTGACTATTTCATCCACTGGTTTAAAAGAGGTGGACTTGGATCTCTTATCGAGTATCACGTCGTCCCTGTCCACTGTGGAGCGTAGCGTGGTTAGCTCCTCGGCCGAGAGGGCTTCCGATAATGCCTCGAGGGCCAGTGCGGCTGTTTTGTTTTTGACTCAGAGTGCTGTGTGCGGATCACTAGTGAGGGTGATGATTCTGTTGGGCCCGGGCATTTTGAGCTTCATGTACCCGTAATGGGGTACGGCTTGGAAGATCGTGAACGCCTCACGTCCTAAAAGGGCGTGGTATCCACTGCTGAATGGGGCCACTTGAAATGTAATTTCTTCGGACCTGTAATTCTCTGGCGTACCAAATACCACATCTAGTGTGATTTTCCCAGCGCATCGTGCCTCCCGACTGGGTATGATTCCCCTGAAGGTTGTGCTACTTTGCTTAATGCGGTTCTAGTCTATTTCCATTTTTTGAAGAGTTTCCTCATAGATTAGGTTTAATCCGCTGCCATCGTCCATGAGTACTTTGGTGAGTCGAAAGCCGTCCACAATTGGACTAAGGACCAGTGCAGCTGGTGCTCGGGCTGTTCGGAATTTAGGTTCGTCACTGGCATTGAAGGTAATATCCGTGTCACTCCATGGATTTATTGCTGCTATGTGGCAGATTTCGGCCATGCTGCGGAGTGTTCGCTTGCGCCTATTACTTGACACAAAGGTCTCAAAGACTGTTAACACCGTTTTATTATCCACGGGATGGTGCTCTGTGGCATTTGGGATAAGAAGATCCTCACCACTTTTGGCCACCTGCCGAAGTATCCAACATGCTCTAAGGCTGTATGTTGGTATTGTATCCGTTGTACTGTGAATTTTGCAGGGTCCGTTAAGCCATCCCTCCAGTACGGTTCCATGCCCTGTAGAGGGTTTTTGTTTCTTTGCAACTAGCTCTGGCATCTTATGATGGTGCACCCTTTTACTTCAGACTGGGTGTATATTCGGAGCTGGATTATCCCAAAAATTTGTTTCGGTTTTCCAGGCGCTTTCCATCGCACAGTACTTTCGTACTATTGACGCCAAGTCAGCGACACGTGATATGTCACAGCAACTTAAGGCGTTAAGGATTCCCTTGTCCATGCAATTATTGTAGAAAAGTGAGACTGCATCTTCCTCGCGACAGTCCTTAACCTTGTTTATCACAAGGAGGAATCTGGCCCAATAATGATGTATTGTTTCATGGGGATCTTGCCTGATGTGGTAAAGATTGTTTATGTCTGGGTGGGTGGGTGGATTTGAGTCTGAATCCCTACCCGATCTGAGACCCAGGGGTCGAGGAGTTTCCAATCTTGGAAGTTCAGGTTCCGGAGTGTTACCCGATAAATTTGGCCCGCTGCCTGATTCTAGGTTCAGGGCTTGGGTAATATCCTCCCATAAGCGGGTATCCGGCTCGGAGAGCTCAAGAATCCGGACAAAGTTAGTCCTCAAAATAGAGGAAGAGTTGCCGCATTGTTCCTCCACCACCACAACGTGATGGGTGACCGGTGGAGAGTTAATCTCCCTTTGATCAGGTTTAAGCCCAATCCGATCATAGTTCGTAGCGACTCCCAAGGCGGCGATGCGATCCAAGAGTTCGTTTAGGGAAGAGAGCTCCATTGGATCCATCTGCTCGGTGACTTCTGAGCCGACGTGGAGGCTGTTTTTGATGACCCGAGAAGTCATCGTCGGTGCAGCGGCCGAACAGGCAGTCATGATGAAACTGCCTAGACGGAGAGTTTGGCCGACAGCCAGAGCTCCCCCGGCGGTGATGTTGCTTTTAACAACGAGACGAGGCATCCTTCCTTAGGGCGACGCCACAGAGGAACTCTCAATGAAAGCACCAATGTCGGTGTCAAAACCGGCGGATCTCGGGTAGGGGGTCCCGAACTGTGCGTCTAGGCGGATGGTAACAGGAGACAGGGGACACGATGTTTTACCCAGGTTCGGGCCCTCTTGATGGAGGTAAAACCCTACGTCCTGCTCGATTTATTCTTGATGATATGGGTATTACAAGAGTTGATCTACCACGAGATCGGAGAGGCTAAACCCTAGAAGCTAGCCTATGGTATGATTGTATATTGTCCTACGGACTAAAACCCTTCGGTTTATATAGACACCGGAGGGGGCTAGGGTTACACAAGGTCGGTTACAAAGGAGGAGATATACACATCTTTATTGCCTAGCTTGCCTTCCACGCCAAGTAGAGTCCCATCCAGACATGAGACGAAGTCTTCAATCTTGTATCTTCATAGTCCAACAGTCCGGCCAAAGGATATAATCCGGCTGTCCAGATACCCCCTAATCCAGGACTCCCTCAAGGAGGCTATGCGCCAGTCCCTTGTACCTGCACAAAATAAATAAATCCTCGCAACCAACGCAAATAGGGGTTGTCAATCCCTAAAAGGCCACTTACGAGAGCGAGATCTGATAGATATGATAAGATAATATTTTTGGTATTTTTATGATAAAGATGCAAAGTAAAATAAAGGCAAAGTAAAAAAGCAAAGGAAATAACTAAGTAGTAGGAGATTAATATGATAAAGATAGACCCGGGGGCCATAGGTTTCACTAGTGGCTTCTCTCAAGAGCATAAGTATTCTATGGTGGGTGAACAAATTACTGTTGAGCAATTGACAGAATTGAGCATAGTTATGAGAATATCTAGGAATGATCATGTATATAGGCATCACGTCCGAGACAAGTAGACCGACTCCTGCCTGCATCTACTACTATTACTCCACTCATCGACCGCTATCCAGCATGCATCTAGAGTATTAAGTTAATGAAAACAGAGTAACGCCTTAAGCAAGATGGCATGATGTAGAGGGATAAACTCATGCAATATGATGAAAACCCCATCTTGTTATCCTTGATGGCAACAATACAATATGTGCCTTGCTGCCCCTACTGTCACTGGGAAAGGACGCCGCAAGATTGAACCCAAACCAAAGCACTTCTTCCATTGCAAGAAAGATCAATCTAGTAGGCCAAACCAAACTGATAATTCGAAGAGACTTGCAAAGATAACCAATCATACATAAAAGAATTCAGAGAACATTCAAATATTGTTCATAGATAGACTTGATCATAAACCCACAATTCATCGGTCTCAACAAACAAACCGCAAAAAGAAGATTACATCGTATAGTTCTCCACAAGAGAGGGGGAGAACATTGTATTGAGATCCAAAAAGAGAGAAGAAGCCATCTAGCTACTAACTATGGACCCGTAGGTCTGAGGTGAACTACTCACACTTCATCAAAGGGGCTATGGTGTTGATGTAGAAGCCCTCCATGATCGATGCCCCCTCCAGCGGAGCTCCGGAACAGGCCCCAAGATGGGATCTCGTGTACAGAAAGTTATGGCGGTGGAATTAGGGTTTTGGCTCCGTATTTGATCGTTTGGGGGTACGTAGGTATATATAGGAGGGAGGAGTACGTCGGTGGAGCAACAGGGGGCCCATGAGGGTGGAGGGCGCGCCTGGGGGGGTAGGCGCGCCCCCCTACCTCGTGGCCTCCTCTTTTGTGTCTTGACGTAGGGTCCAAGTCTCCTGGGTCTTGTTCGTTGAGAAAATCACGTTCCCAAAGGTTTCATTCCATTTGATATTCCTTTTCTTCGAAACCGTAAAACAGGCAAAAAATAGCAATTTTGGGCTGGGCCTCCGGTTAATAGGTTAGTCCCAAAAATAATATAAAAGTGGATAATAAAGCCCAATAATGTACAAAACAGTAGATAATATAACATGGAGCAATCAAAAATTATAGATACGTTGGAGACGTATCACCGTCCAGCAAGCCTACGATGGAATTACTCACGCACGACGGTGAGCATCATGAAATTGGTGATGGAGGAAGGTTGATGATGACGATGGCAACGGATTCCCCTCTTCAAAGCCCCGAACAGACTCCAGATCAGCCCTCTCGAGAGAGTTTAGGGCTTGGCGCCGGCTCCGTATCATAAAACGCGATGAATCCTTCTCTTTGTTTTTTTCTCCCTAAAAGTGAATATATGGAGTCAGGGTTGAGGTCGGTGGAGCGTCAGGGGGCCAACGAGGCAGGGGGCGCGCCCCCCACCCTCGTGGATAGATGGTGGCCCCCTGACGTAGATCTTTCTTCCAGTATTTTTATATATTCCAAAATAATTCTCCGTTGATTTTCAGGTCATTCCAAGAACTTTTATTTCTGCACAAAAATAACACCATGGCAATTCTGCTGAAAATAGCGCCAGTCCGGGTTAGTTCCATTCAAATCATGCAAGTTAGAGTCCAAAACAAGGGCAAAAGTGTTTGGAAAAGTAGATACGACGGAGACGTATCAACTCCCCCAAGCTTAAACCTTTGCTTGTCCTCAAGCAATTCAGTTGATAAACTGAAAGTGATAAATAAAAACTTTTACAAACTCTGTTTGCTCTTGTTGTTGTAAATATGTAAAGCTAGCGTTCAAGTTTTCATCATAGATTATGAACTAACCATATTCACAATAATATTTAGGTCTCATGTTTACTCATATCAATGACATAATCAACTAGCGAGCAATAATAATAATAAATCTCGGAGACTGCAAAACATAAATGCAGAGCACATTTAAAGATCAAGGACTGACTAGACATTGTAATTCGTGCTAAAAGAGGTCCAGTCAAGTCATACTCAATGTAAACTAACAGTAATGGATGCAAATGACAACTGCTACCTCTTGAGCATTGCGTTGGTTTTCCCTTCAAGAGGAAAGAGTGATGCAGCAAAGTAGCGTAAGTATTTTCCTTAGTTTTTGAGAACCAAGGTATCAATCCAGTAGGAGATCACGCTCAAGTCCCATGCACCTACACAAACAAATAGGAACCTCGCAACCAATGCAATAAAGGGGTTGTCAAGCCGTTCATGGTCACTTACGAGAGTGAGATCTGATAGATATGATAAGATAATATTTTTGGTATTTTTATGATAAAGAGAAATAAACATGCAAAGTAAAATAAACGGCAAAGGAAATAACTAAGTATTGGAAGATTAATATGATGGAAGATAGACCCGGGGGCCATAGGTTTCACTAGTGGCTTCTCTCAAGAGCATAAGTATTATGGTGGGTAAACGAATTACTCGAGCAATTGATAGAATTGAGCATAGTTATGAGAATATCTAGGTATGATCATGTATATAGGCATCACGTCCACGACAAGTAGACCGAAACGATTCTGCATCTACTACTATTACTCCGCACATCGACCGCTATCCAGCATGCATCTATAGTATTAAGTTCATAAGAACAGAGTAATGCTTTAAGGAAGATGACATGATGTAGAGGGATAAACTCGTGCAATATGATATAAACCCCATCTTTTTATCCTTGATGGCGACAGTACAATACGTGTCATTTCCCTTTCTGTCACTGGGATCGAGCACGGCAAGATTGAACCCAAAGCTAAGCACTTCTCCCATTGCAAGAAAGATCAATCTAGTAGGCCAAACAAAACTGATAATTCAAAGAGACTTGCAAAGATAAACCAATCATACAAGAAAGAATTCAGAGAAGATTCAAATATTATTCATAGATAAACTTGATCATAAACCCACAATTCATCGGATCTCGACAAACACACCGCAAAAGAAGATTACATCGAATAGATCTCCAAGAAGATCGAGGAGAACTTTGTATTGAGATCCAAAGAGAGAGAAGAAGCCATCTAGCTAATAATTATGGACCCATAGGTCTGAAGTAAACTACTCACACATCACCGAAGAGGCCATGGAGTTGATGTAGAGGCCCTCCGTGATCAATGCCCCCTCAAGTGGAGCTCCGGAAAAGGCCCCTAGGTGGGATCTCTCGGGTACAGAAGGTTGCGGTGGTGCAATTAGGTTTTCGTGGTGCTCTGATACGTCTCCAACATATCTATAATTTTTTATTGTTCCATGCTATATTATATCATGTTTTGGACATTATTGGGCTTTATTATAGACTTTTATATTATTTTTGGGACTAACCTATTAACCGGAGGCCCAACACAGAATTGCTGTTTTTTGCCTATTTCAGAGTTTTGCAGAAAAAGAATATCAAACGGAGTCCAAACGGAATGAAACCTTCGGGAACATGATTTTCGGAACGAACATGATCTAGAGGACCTGGACCCTACGTCAAGAAAGCCACCAGGAAGGCACGAGGTAGGGGGGCGCGCCTACCCCCCTAGGCGCGCCCTCCACCCTCGTGGGGCCCATGTTGCTCCACCGACGTACTTCTTCCTCCTATATATACCTATGTACCCCCAAACTACCAGATACGGAGCCAAAACCCTAATTCCACCGCCGTAACTTTCTGTATCCGAGAGATCCCATGTTGGGGCCTTTTCCGGAGCTCCGCCGGAGGGGGCTGATAACCCACAAGTATAGGGGATCGCAACAGTTTTTGAGGGTAAAGTATTCAACCCAAATTTATTGATTCGACACAAGGGGAGCCAAAGAATATTCTCAAGTATTAGCAGCTAAGTTGTCAATTCAACCACACCTAGAAACTTAATATCTGCAGCAAAGTAATATGATAGTAGTGGTAATGGTAGCAAAAGTAGTGTTTTTGCTATTTTGTAGTGATGATAGCAATAGCAACGGAAAAGTAACTAAGCGAAGAACAATATATGGAAAGCTCGTAGGCAATGGATTAGTGATGGAGAATTATGCCGGATGCGGTTCATCATGTAACAGTCATAACCTAGGGTGACACAGAACTAGCTCCAGTTCATTGATGTAACGTAGGCATGTATTCCGAATATAGTCATACATGCTTATGGAAAAGAACTTGCATGATATCTTTTATCCTACCCTTCCGTGGTAGTGGGGTCCTTACAGAAACTAAGGGATATTAAGGCCTCCTTTTAATAGAGTACCGGAACAAAGCATTAACACATAGTGAATACATGAACTCCTCAAACTACGATCATCACCGATAAGTATCCCGATTATTGTCACTTCGGGGTTAACGGATCATAACACATAATAGGTGACTATAGACTTGAAAGATAGGATCCAGAACTCTCATATATTGATGAAAACATAATAGGTTCAGATCTGAAATCATGGCACGCAGGCCCTAGTGACAAGCATTAAGCATAGCAAAGTCATAGCAACATCAATCTCAGAACATAGTGGATACTAGGGATCAAACCCTAACAAAACTAACTCGATTACATGAAAAATCTCATCCAACCCATCACCGTCCAGCAAGCCTACGATGGAATTACTCACGCACGGCGGTAAGCATCATGAAATTGGTGACGGAGGATGGTTGATGATGACGATGGCGACGGATTCCCCTCTCCGGAGCCCCGAACGGACTCCTGATCAGCCCTCCCGAGAGGTTTTAGGGCTTGGCGGCGGCTCCGTATCGTAAAACATGATGATTTCTTCTCCTTGATTTTTTTCTCCCCGAAACCAAATATATAGAGTTGGAGTTGAGGTCGGAGGAGCTCCAGGGGGGCCACGAGGTAGGGGGCGCGCCCCCCACCCTCGTGGACAGGTGGTGGGCCCCCTGGCCTTCATATTTTGCAAGAATTTTTTATTATTTCCGAAAAGTTGTTCCGTGAAGTTTCAGGGCATTCCGAGAACTTTTGTTTCTACACATAAATAACACCATGGTAATTCTGCTGAAAACAGCGTCAGTCCGGGTTAGTTCCATTCAAATCATGCAAGTTAGAGTCCAAAACAAGGGCAAAAGTGTTTGGAAAAGTAGATTCGACGGAGACGTATCAACTCCCCCAAGCTTAAACCTTCGTTTGTCCTCAAGCAATTCAGTTGACAAACTGAAAGTGATAAAGAAAAACTTTTACAAACTCTGTTTGCTCTTGTTGTTGTAAATATGTAAAGCCAGCATTCAAGTTTTCAGCAAAGATTATAACTAACCACATTCACAATAACGCTTAGGTCTCAAGTTTACTCATATGAATGGCATAATCAACTAGCGAGCAATAATAATAAATCTCGGATGACAACACTTTCTCAAAATAAGCATAATATGATGTAACAAGATGGTATCTCGCTAGCCCTTTCTGAGACCGCAAAACATAAATGCAGAGCACCTTTAAAGATCAAGGACTGACTAGACATTGTAATTCATGGTAAAAGAGATCCAGTCAAGTCATACTCAATGTAAACTAACGGTAATGAATGCAAATGATAGCAGTGCTCTCCAACTAGTGCTTTTTAATAAGAGGTTGATGACTCAGCATAAAAGTAAATAGATAGGACCTTCGCAGAGGGAAGCAGGGATTTGTAGAGGTGCCAGAGCTCGGTTTTGAAATAGAGATGAATAATATTTTGAGTGGTATACTTTCATTGTCAACATAACAACCAAGAGATGGCGATATCTTCCATGCTACACACATTATAGGCGGTTCCCAAACAGAATGGTAAAGTTTATACTCCCCCTTCCACCAACAAGCATCAATCCATGGCTTGCTCGAAACAACGAGTGCCTCCAACTAACAAGAGTCCCAGGGGGAGTTTTGTTTGCAATTATTTTGATTTAGTTTGCATAAAGCATGGGACTGGGCATCCCGGTAACCATCCACTTTCTCGTGAGTGAGGAGCGGAGTCCACTCCTCTTGAGAATAACCCGCCTAACATGGAAGATACGGACAGCCCTAGTTGATACATGAGCTATTCGAGCCTAAAAAACAGGATATTTATTTGAAGGTTTAGAGTTTGGCACATACAAATTTACTTGGAACGGCAGTTAGATACCGTATATAGGTAGGTATGGTGGACTCATATGGAATAACTTTGGGGTTTATGGAGTTGGATGCACAAGCAGTATTCCCGCTTAGTACAGGTGAAGGGTAGCAAAAGACTGGGAAGCGACCAACTAGAGAGCGACAACAGTCATGAACATGCATTAAAATTAATCAATACCGAATGCAAGCATGAGTAGGATATAATCCACCATGAACATAAATATCGTGAAGGCTATGTTGATTTTGTTTCAACTACATGCGTGAACATGCGCCAAGTCAAGTCACTTAAATCATTCAGAGGAGGATACCACCCTATCATACCACATCACAACCATTTTAATAGCATGTTGGCACGCAAGGTAAACCATTATAACTCATAGCTAATCATGCATGGCACAAGAAACTATGATCTCTAGTTGTCATTGCAAACATGTTTATTTATAATAGGATGTATCAGGAACGATGAACTAATCATATTTACAAAAAAAAGAGGTCGAGTTCATACCAGCTTTTCTCATCTAAGTCAGTCCATCATATATCGTCATAATTGCCTTTCACTTGCACGACCGAATGATGTGAATAATAATAATAGCGCGTGTGCATTGGACTAAGCTGGAATCTGCAAGCATTCAATAAACAGGAGAAGACAAGGCAATATGGGCTCTTTTGTCAGATCAACAATAATGCATATAAGAGCCACTTCAACAATTTAATTATGGTCTTCACCTATTGACCCCCAAAGAAAAGAAAAGAAATAAAACTATTTACACAGGAAAGCTCCCAACAAGCAGAAGAAGAACATGAAATCTTTTTGGGTTTTCTTTTTAATTACTACTACAAGCATGGAAATTAAAACTAGCTAAAAGCTACAACTAATTTTTTTGGTTTTTCTGAAGGTTTATTAACACACACAAGAAGAAAGCATAAAAAGGAAATAAACTAGCATGGATGATACAATGAAAAAGTATGAGCACCGACATCTAGGAATGAGTGTGTGAGCATAAATGTAATGTCGGTGAGAAATACGTACTCCCCCAAGCTTAGGCTTTCGGCCTAAGTTGGTCTATGGCCACGGCTGGCCTGGCGGATATCCATAACAATAGTTGGGGTCATACTGCGAAGAAGAAGACTCCGATTGCCACTGGTTGTCAATCATCTCCGGATCCCACTGGTAATTAGACTATCGTGGAGGATCAACTTGTGGTTCCGACTTTGGCTCTGTGGCTGATGTAGGGTTCCGATAGGCGTGAATAGCCTCTAACGGAACAAGCTACTGGACTGCAGATAAATCAAACAAGGAAGGAGCAGGCAGGGTAATAGTCTCAGGATGGTGTTTATCAAAGAACAATTTGTATTTAAGCTCTCCTTCCATATTCTTAAAAATAAAATCATGTGCCACCATAGTCTTATAATCTAAATAAACACGAGGCAGCACTTTTTCTTCCTTCTTATAATGCCTAATAGGTATGTTAAAATGTGCAGCTAGGAGTGAAGCATAGATGCCTCCAAAGGTGGGGCCCTTTGTACAGTTCAGATTTAACCGTTTAGCAATAATGTCGCCCATACTAACAGAGTTATCACTAAATAAACCGTGGAGCAAAATAATAATATCAGGAACACTAAGGTTTCCACAGTTTCCGCGAGCAATTAAGCAACGACTAGGAAATAATGCAAAATAGCGTAAAATAGGAAAATGTATGCTAGTGATTCGTGCATCGGAAACCTTCCTCGTTTCCCCTACAGTGATGGTATCAATAAATCCATCCACATCCTCGCGATGTGGTTCCTATGTCTTGCCCTCGAAAGGGACCAAACAAACCCGGCAAAAATCATAAAGTGACATCTCCTTATGCTCATCATATAAATAAAACTCCCATAGGTGGTGAGCTCCTAGAATGGAAATGAAAGTTTTGCACAAAGATATTTGTGAGTAAGAGATACTGATCGTGTTGGTCGCGGAGGAAAGCGGTGAGGCCTCCGCGGTGCGAGGCAGATTATACTTGGGCTTCTGTGCCTTTTCCTTCGACTTCGGCTCGATGAGCCCCTCAAAAGTCTCTTAATTATTTTCTGAAAATTTCTGAAATTTTTAGTAACTTCAAAATAAAAGTAAACCAAACTCAATAATATTGATAGCAACTACTCATACAAGTGCCTAGAGCCTATATCATGCATCAAAACTACTTGGAACCATATAAATTTGACATGCAAGCTCAAGAACATGGTCACCTAGACAACATAAATTTGCAATGAATAAAGCACTAGAACAAAAGCTAATTGGAACAATGGAGGAGTCACATACCAAGGAACAATCTCCCCAAGTAGTTTTGTGAGAGGTGCTTTGAGCAAGGAGATCGAAAATGGCAGCAAAATGAGCTTGGACTCGGGTAAGAGCTGGTTACTCGTTTTTGTGGGAGGAAGAAGGAGTGTGTGGGTGAAAGGATAAGTGGAGGAGGGCCACCATGGGCCCACGAGGCAGGGGGCGCGCCCAGAGGGGTAGGGCGTGCCCTCCACCCTTGTGGCCAGGCGGATGACCCCCCCCTGTTGTGTTCTCAGTGCCAAATATTCTCAAATGTTCCAGAAAAAATCATATTTAAATTTCAGGGCATTTGGAGAAATTTTATTTCTGGGGTATTTTTATATTGCACGGATAATTCAGATAACAGACAGAAAAATACTATTTTTATTTTATTTAATATAAATAACAGAAAGTAAAAGTGGGATACAGCAGGTTGTGCCTTCTAGTTTCATCCATCTCATGCTCATCAAAAGGAATCCACTAACAAGGTTGATCAGGTCTTGTTAATGAACTCATTCCGAATAACATGGAACCGGAGAAATTTCGAATAACACTATGTTACCTCAACAGGGATATGCATATCCCCAATAATAAGAATATCATATTTCTTCTTGACAGTAGGAAGAGGAAATTCAAAACCTCCAAATATAATCGATGGAATTTTTCCAATAGAATTGATACTGTGGACTTGAGGTTGTTTCCTCGGAAAGTGTACCGTATGCTCATTACCATTAACATGAAAAGTGACATTGCCTTTAGTGCAGTCAATAACAGCCCCTGCAGTGTTCAAGAAAGGTCTTCCAAGAATAAATGACATACTATCGTCCTCGGGAATATCAAGGATAACAAAGTCTGTTAAAATAGTAACATTTGCAACTACAACAGGCACATCCTCACAAATACCGACAGGTATAGCAGTTGATTTATCAGACATTTGCAAAGATATTTCAGTAGGTGTCAACTTATTCAAATAAAGTCTACGATATAAAGAGAGAGGCATAACACTAACACCGGCTCCAAGATCACATAAAGCAGTTTTAACATAATTTCTTTTAATGGAGCATGGTATAGTGGGTACTCCTGGATCTCCAAGTTTCTTAGGTATTCCACCCTCAAAAGTATAATTAGCAAGCATGGTGGAAATTTCAGCTTCAGGTATCTTTCTTTTATTTGTAACAATATCTTTCATATACTTAGCATAAGGATTCATTTTGAGCATATCAGTTAATCGCATACGCAAAAAGATAGGTCTAATCATTTCAGCAAAACGCTCAAAATCCTCATCATCCTTTTTCTTGGATGGTTTGGGAGGAAAAGGCATGGGTTTCTAAACCCATGGTTCTCTTTCTTTACCATGTTTCCTAGCAACAAAGTCTTTCTTATCATGACGTTGATTCTTTGATTGTGGGTTATCAAGATCAACAGCAGGTTCAATTTCTATATCATTATCATTACTAGGTTGAGCATCAGCATGAACATTATCATTAACATTATCACTAGTTTCAGGTTCATTACCAGATTCTGTTTCAGCATCAGAAATAGAAATATCATTTGGATTCTTAGGTGTTTCAGTAACAGGTTTACTAGAAGCATGCAAAGTCTTATCATTTTTCTTTTTCTTCCTATTAGAAGGACTTGGTGCATCTACATTATTTCTCTGAGAATCCTGCTCAATTCTCTTAGGGTGGCCTTCAGGATACAAAGGTTCCTGAGTCATTCTACCAGTTCTAGTAGCCACTCTAACAGCATTATCATTATTCTTACTATTCAATTCATTGAGAAAATCATTTTGAGCTTTAAGTACTTGTTCTACTTGAGTGGTAACCATAGAAGCATGTTTACTAATAAGTTTAAGTTCACCTTTGACATTAGCCATATAATCACCCAAGTGCTCAAGCATATTTGAATTATATTTCAATTGTCTACCAAAATAAGCATTGAAGTCTTCTTGCTTAGCCATAAATTTATCAAACTCATCTAAGCTTGGGCTAGCAAATTTAGTAGATGGGATTTCAGCTTTATATCTATAGAGAGAATTTACATTTACTACCTGTGTCGGTTTATCAAGACCATGAGTTTCTTCAATAGGTAATGGATTAAGATCATATGTTTCTTCAACAGGCGGTAAATTAAGACCATGTATTTCTTCAATAGGAGGTAAATTCTTAACATCTTCAACTTTAATACCTTTTTCTTTCATAGATTTCTCTGCCTCTTGCATATCTTCAGGACTGAGAAATAGAATACCCCTGTTCTTCGGAGTTGGTTTAGGAATAGGCTCAGGAGTTGGTTCAGGAACTGGTTCAGGAAGTGTCCAATTATTATCATTCACCAACATATTATTCAATAGAATTTCAACTTCATCCGGCGTTCTTTTCCTGAAAATAGAACCAGCACAACTATCCAGGTAATCTCTGGAGGCATCGGTTAGTCCGTTATAAAAGATATCAAGTATTTCATTTTTCTTAAGAGGATGGTCAGGAAAATCATTAAGTAACTTGAGAAGCCTCCCCCAAGCTTGTGGGAGACTCTCTTCTTCAATTTGCACAAAATTATATATATCCCTTAAAGCAGCTTGTTTCTTATGAGCAGGGAAATATTTAGCAGAGAAGTAATAAATCATATCCTGGGGACTACGCACACAACCAGGATCAAGAGAATTAAACCATGTCTTAGCATCACCCTTTAATGAGAACGTAAATATTTCAAGGATATAAAAGTAATGAGTTCTCTCATCATTGGTGAACAAGGTAGCTATATCATTTAATTTAGTAAGATGTGCCACAACAGTTTCAGATTCATAGCCATGAAAAGGATCAGATTCAACCAAAGTAATTATACCAGGATCAACAGAGAATTCATAATCCTTATCGGTAACACAGATACGTGAAGTAGCAAAAGCAGGGTCAGGTTTCATTCTAGCATTTAGAGATTTCTTATTCCATTTAGCTAATAACTTCTTAAGTTCGTATCTATGTTTGCAAGCTAAAATAGCTAAAGAAGCTTCTTTATCAAAAACATAACCCTTAGGAATAACAGGCAAGTCTTCATCATTACTTTCATCAGTATTATCAGATTCAATATTTTCATTCTCTCTAGCCCTAGCAAGATGTTCATAAAGAAATTCACTAAGTGGCACAGTACTATCAAGCATAGAAGTAGTTTCATCATAAGTATCATGCATAGCAGAAGTGGCATCATCTATAACATGCGACATATCAGAACGAATAGCAGGAGCAGGTTTAGGTGTCGCAAGCTTACTCAAAGCAGAAGGTGAATCAAGTGCAGAGCTAGATGGCAGTTCCTTAGCTCCCCTCGTAGTTGAGGGATAGATCTTGGTTTTAGGATCTCTCAAGTTCTTCATAATGATAAGCAGATATAAATCCCAAGTGACTAAAAGAATAGAGCTACGCTCCCCGGCAACGGTGCCAGAAAATAGTCTTGATAACCCACAAGTATAGGGGATCGCAACAGTATTCGAGGGTAGAATATTCAACCCAAATTTATTGATTCGACACAAGGCGAGACAAAGAATATTCTCAAGTATTAGCAGCTGAGTTGTCAATTCAACCACACCTGGAAACTTAATATCTGCAGCAAAGTATTTAGTAGCAAAGTAATATGATAGTAGTGGTAACGGTAGCAAAAGTAGTGTTTTTGGTATTTTGTAGTGATGATAGCAATAGCAACGGAAAAGTAAATAAGCGAAGAACAATATATGGAAAGCTCGTAGCCAATGGATCAGTGATGGAGAATTATGCCGGATGTGGTTTATCATGTAACAGTCATAACCTAGGGTGACACAGAACTAGCTCCAGTTAATTGATGTAATGTAGGCATGTATTCCGAATATAGTCATACGTGCTTATGGAAAAGAACTTGCATGACATCTTTTGTCCTACTCTCCCGTGGCAGTGGGGTCCTTACGGAAACTAAGGGATATTAAGGCCTCCTTTTAATAGAGTACCGGAACAAAGCATTAACACATAGTGAATACATGAACTCCTCAAACTACGGTCATCACCGGTAAGTATCCCGATTATTGTCACTTCCGGGTTAACGGATCATAACACATAATAGGTGACTATAGACTTGCAAGATAGGATCAAGAACTCTCATATATTGAGGAAAACATAATAGGTTCAGATCTGAAATCATGGCACTCGGGCCCTAGTGACAAGCATTAAGCATAGCAAAGTCATAGCAACATCAATCTCAGAACATAGTGGATACTAGGATCAAACCCTAACAAAACTAACTCGATTACATGATAAATCTCATCCAACCCATCACCGTCCAGCAAGCCTACGATGGTATTACTCTCGCACGGCGGTGTGCATCATGAAATTGGTGACGGAGGATGGTTGATGATGACGATGGCCATGGATTCCCCTCTCCGGAGCCCCGAACGGACTCCAGATCAGCCCTCTCGAGAGGTTTTAGGGCTTGGCGGAGGCTCCGTATCGTAAAACGCGATGATTTCTTCTCCTTGATTTTTTTCTCCCCGAAACCAAATATATAGAGTTGGAGTTGAGGTCGGAGGAGCTCCAGGGGGGCCACGAGGTAGGGGGCGCGCCCTAGGGGGGTAGGCGCGCCCCCACCCTCGTGGATAGGTGGTGGGCCCCCTGGCCTTCATCTTTTGCAAGGATTTTTTTATTATTTCTGAAAAGTTGTTCCGTGAAGTTTCAGGGCATTCCGAGAACTTTTGTTCCTACACATAAATAACACCATGGTAATTCTGCTGAAAACAATGTCAGTCCGGGTTAGTTCCATTCAAATCATGCAAGTTAGAGTCCAAAACAAGGGGAAAAGTGTTTGGAAAAGTAGATACAACGGAGACGTATCAACTCCCCCAAGCTTAAACCTTCGCTTGTCCTCAAGCAATTCAGTTGACAAACTGAAAGTGAGAAAGAAAAACTTTTACAAACTCTGTTTGCTCTTGTTGTTGTAAATATGTAAAGCCAGCATTCAAGTTTTCAGCAAAGATTATAATTAACCACATTCACAATAATGCTTAGGTCTCAAGTTTACTCATATCAATGGCATAATCAACTAGCGAGCAATAATAATAAATCTTGGATGACAACACTTTCTCAAAACAATCATAATATGATATAACAAGATGGTATCTCACTAGCCCTTTCTGAGACCGCAAAACATAAATGCAGAGCACCTTTAAAGATCAAGGACTGACTAGATATTGTAATTCATGGTAAAAGAGATCCAGTCAAGTCATACTCAATGTAAACTAACGGTAATGAATGCAAATGATAGCAGTGCTCTCCAACTGGTGCTTTTTAATAAGAGGTTGATGACTCAGCATAAAAGTAAATAGATAGGCCCTTCGCAGAGGGAAGCAGGGATTTGTAGAGGTGCCAGAGCTCGGTTTTGAAATAGAGATGAATAATATTTTGAGCAGTATACTTTCATTGTCAACATAACAACCAAGAGATGGCGATATCTTCCATGCTACACACATTATAGGCGATTCCCAAACAGAATGGTAAAGTTTATACTCCCCCTTCCACCAACAAGCATCAATCCATGGCTTGCTCGAAACAACGAGTGCCTCCAACTAACAAGAGTCCCAAGGGGAGTTTTGTTTGCAATTATTTTGATTTAGTTTGCATAAAGCATGGGACTGGGCATCCCGGTGACCATCCACTTTCTCGTGAGTGAGGAGCGAAGTCCACTCCTCTTGAGAATAACCCGCCTAACATGGAAGATACGGACAGCCCTAGTTGATACATGAGCTATTCGAGCATACAAAACATGATATTTATTTGAAGGTTTAGAGTTTGGCACATACAAATTTACTTGGAACGGTAGTTAGATACCGTAAATAGGTAGGTATGGTGGACTCATATGGAATAACTTTGGGGTTTATGGAGTTTGATGCACAAGCAGTATTCCCGCTTAGTACAGGTGAAGGGTAGCAAAAGACTGGGAAGCGACCAGCTACAGAGCGACAACAGTCATGAACATGCATTAAAATTAATCAACACCGAATGCAAGCATGAGTAGGATATAATCCACCATGAACATAAATATCGTGAAGGCTATGTTGATTTTGTTTCAACTACATGCGTGAACATGCGCCAAGTACAGTCACTTAAATCATTCAGAGGAGGATACCACCCTATCATACCACATCACAACCATTTTAATAGCATGTTGGCACGCAAGGTAAAGCATTATAACTCATGGCTAATCAAGCATGGCACAAGAAACTATGATCTATAGTTGTCATTGCAAACATGTTTATTTATAATAGGATGAATCAGGAACGATGAACTAATCATATTTACAAAAACAAAAGAGGTCGAGTTCATACCAACTTTTCTCATCTCAGTCAGTCCATCATATATCGTCATAATTGCCTTTCACTTGCACGACCGAATGATGTGAATAATAATAATAGCGCGCGTGCATTGGACTAAGCTGGAATCTGCAAGCATTCAATAAACAGGAGAAGATAAGGCAATATGGGCTCTTTTGTCAGATCAACAATAATGCATATAAGAACCACTTCAACAATTTAATTATGGTCTTCTCCTATCAACCCCCAAAGAAAAGAAAAGAAATAAAACTATTTACACAGGAAAGCTCCCAACAAGCAGAAGAAGAATATGAAATCTTTTTGGGTTTTCTTTTTAATTATGGCTGGCCTGGCGGATATCCATAATAATAGTTGGGGTCGTACTGCGAAGAAGAAGACTCCGATTGCCACTAGTTGGCAATCATCTCCGGATCCCACTGGTAGTTAGACTGTCATGGAGGATCAACTTGTGGTTACGGCTCTGGCTCTGTGGCTGATGTAGGGTTCCGATAGGCGTAAATAGCCTCTAACGGAATAAGGTACTGGCCTGCAGATAAATCAAACAAGGAAGGAGTAGGCAGGGTAATAGTCTCAGGATGGTGTTTATCAAAGAACAATTTGTATTTAAGCTCTCCTTCCCTATTCTTAACAATAAAATCATGTGCCACCATACTCTTATAATCTAAATAAACACGAGGCAACACTTTTTCTTCCTTCTTATAATGCCTAATAGGTATGTTAAAATGTGCGGCTAGGCGTGAAGCATAGATGCCTCCAAAGATGGGGCCCTTTGTACGGTTCAGACTTAACCGTTTAGCAATAGTGTCGCCCATACTAACAGAGTTATCACTAAATAAACTGTGGAGCACAATAATAATATCAGGAACACTAAGGTTTCCACAGTTTCCGCGACCAATTAAGCAATGACTAGGAAATAATGCAAAATAGCGTAAAATAGGAAAATGTATGCTAGTGATTCGTGCATCGGAAACCTTCCTCGTTTCCCCTACAATGATGGTATCAATAAACCCATCCACATCCTCGCGATGTGGTTCTGTCTTGCCCTCGAAAGGGACCAAACAAACCCGACAAAAATCATAAAGTGACATCTCCTTATGCTCATCATATAAATAAAACTCCACCGTAGGTGGTGAGCTCCTAGAATAGAAATGAAAGTTTTGCACAAAGATATTTGTGAGTAAGAGATACTGAACGTGTTGGTCGTGGAGGAAAGCGGTGAGGCCTCCGTGGTGCGAGGCAGATTATACTTGGGCTTCTATGCCTTTTCCTTCGAGCTTCGGCTCGATGAGCCCCTCAAAAGTCTCTTCATTATTTTCTAAAAAATTCTGAAATTTTTAGTAACTTCAAAATAAAAGTAAACCAAACTCAATAATATTGATAGCATCTACTCATACAAGTGCCTAGAGCCTATATCATGAATCAAAACTACTTGGAACCATATAAATTTGACATGCAAGCTCAAGAACATGGTCACTTAGACAAGATAAATTTGCAATGAATAAAGCACTAGAACAAAAACTAATTGGACCAATGGAGGAGTCACATACCAAGGAACAATCTCCCCAAGCAGTTTTGTGAGAGGTGCTTTGAGCAAGGAGATCGAAAATGGTAGCAAAATGAGCTTGGACTCGGGTTTGAGCTGGTTATTCGTGTTTGTGGGAGGAAGGAGTGTGTGGGTGAAAGGATAAGTGGAGGAGGGCCACCGTGGGCCCACGAGGCAGGGGGGCGCGCCCGGAGGGGTTGGGCGCACCCTCCACCCTCGTGGCCAGGTGGATGACCCCCCTACTGTGTTCTCAGTGCCAAATATTCTCAAATGTTCTAGAAAAAATCATATTTAAATTTCAGGGCATTTGGAGAACTTTTATTTTCGGGGTATTTTTATATTGCACGGATAATTCAGATAACAGACAGAAAAATACTATTTTTATTTTATTTCATATAAATAACAGAAAGTTAAAGTGGGATACAGTAGGTTGTGCCTTCTAGTTTCATCCATCTCATGCTCATCAAAAGGAATCCACTAACAAGGTTGATCAGGTCTTGTTAACGAACTCATTCCGAATAACATGGAACCGGAGAAATTTTGAATAACACTATGTTACCTCAACAGGGATATGCATATCCCCAATAATAAGAATATCATATTTCTTCTTGACAGTAGGAAGAGGAAATTCAAAACCTCCAAATATAATCGATGGAATTTTTCCAATAGAATTGATATTGTGTACTTGAGGTTGTTTCCTCGGAAAGTGTACCGTATGCTCATTACCATTAACATGAAAAGTGACATCGCCTTTAGTGCAATCAATAACAGCCCCTGCAGTGTTCAAGAAAGGTGTTCCAAGAATAATAGACATACTATCGTCCTCGGGAATATCAAGGATAACAAAGCCTATTAAAATAGTAATGTTTGCAACTACAACAGGCACATCCTCACAAATACCGACAGGTATAGCAGTTGATTTATCAGCCATTTGCAAAGATATTTCAGTAGGTGTCAACTTATTCAAATCAAGTCTACGATATAAAGAGAGAGGCATAACACTAACACCGGCTCCAAGATCACACTAACCCCTAGGGGGGCAGGCGCGCCCCCACCCTCGTGGACAGGTGGTGGGCCCCCTGGCCTTCATTTTTTTCAAGGATTTTTTATTATTTCCGAAAAGTTGTTTCGTGAAGTTTCAGGGCATTCCGAGAACTTTTGTTTCTGCACATAAATAACACCATGGTAATTCTGCTGAAAACAGCGTCAGTCCGGGTTAGTTCCATTCAAATCATGCAAGTTAGAGTGCAAAACAAGGGCAACCATGTTTGGAAAAGTAGATACGACGGAGATGTATCAGGGGCATCGATCACGGAGGGCTTCTACATCAACACCATAGCCTCTCCGATGAAGTGTGAGTAGTTTACTTCAGACCTACGGGTCCATAGTTATTAGCTAGATGGCTTCTTCTCTCTTTTTGGATCTCAATACAAAGTTCTCCCCCTCTCTTGTGGAGATCTATTCGATGTAATCTTGTTTTGCGGTGTGTTTGTTGAGACCGATGAATTGTGGGTTTATGATAAAGTTTATCTATGAACAATATTTGAATCTTCTCTGAATTCTTTTATGTATGGTTGATTATCTTTGCAAGTCTCTTCGAATTATCAGTTTGGTTTGTCCTACTAGATTGATCTTTCTTGCAATGGGAGAAGTGCTTAGCTTTGGGTTCAATCTTGCGGTGTCCTTTTCCAGTGATAGTAGGGGCGGCAAGGCACGTATTGTATTGTTGCCATCGAGGATAACAAGATGGGGTTTATTTCATATTGCATCAGTTTATCCCTCTACATCATGTCATCTTGCTTAAAGTGTTACTCTGTTCTTTTGAACTTAATACTCTAGATGCATGCTGGATAGCGGTCGATGTGTGGAGTAATAGTAGGAGATGCAGGCAGGAGTCGGTCTACTTGTCTCGGACATGATGCCTATATACATGATCATACCTAGATATTCTCATAACTATACTCAATTCTGTCAATTGCTCATCGGTAATTTGTTTACCCACCGTAATACTTATGCTCTCGAGAGAAGCCACTAGTGAAACCTATGGCCCCGGGTCTATTTTCCATCATATTAATCTTCCGTCAACAAGCTATTTCCTTCTCCGTTTATTTTGCTTTCTTTACTTTGCATCTTTATCATAAAAATACCAAAAATATTATCTTATCCTATCTATCAGATCTCACTTTCGTAAGTGACCGTGAAGGGATTGACAACCCCTTTATTGCGTTGGTTGCGAGGATTTTATTTGTTTATGTAGGCGCGAGGGACTCGTGCGTGGCCTCCTACTGGATTGATACCTTGGTTCTCAAAAATTGAGGGAAATACTTACGCTACTTTGCTGCATCACCCTTTCCTCTTCAATGGAAAACCAACGCAGTGCTCAAGAGGTAGCAAGAAGGATTTCTAGCGCCGTTGCGGGGGAGTCTACGCAAAAGTCAACATACCAAGTACCCATCACAAACCCTTATCTCCCGCATTACATTATTTGCCATGTGTCTCTCATTTTCCTCTCCCCCACTTCACCCTTGCTGTTTTATTTGCCCTCTCTCTCTGACCTCCTTCTCTTTCTCTATTTGCCTCTTTTTGCCCGTCTCTTTTTTGCTTGTGTGTTGGATTGCTTGCTTGTCACGATGGCTCAAGATAATACCAAATTGTGTGACTTTACTAATACCAACAACAATGATTTTATTAGCACTCCGATTGCTCCTCTTACCAATGCTGAATCTTGTGAAACTAATGTTGCTTTGTTGAATCTTGTCATGAAAGATCCGTTTTCCGGCCTTCCTAGTGAAGATGCTGCTACCCATCTAAACAACTTTGTTGATTTGTGTGATATGCAAAAGAAGAAAGATGTGGACAATGATATTGTTAAATTGAAGCTATTTCCTTTTTCGCTTAGAGATCGTGCTAAAGCTTGGTTTTCATCTTTGCCTAAAAATAGTATTGATTCGTGGAATAAGTGCAAAGATGCTTTTATCTCTAAGTATTTTCCTCCCGTTAAGATCACCTCTCTTAGAAACTATATCATGAATTTTAAGCAACTTGATCATGAACATGTTTCACAAGCTTGGGAGAGGATTAAATTAATGATACATAATTGCCCTACACATTGTTTGAATTTATGGATGATTATACAAAAATTTTATGCCGGATTGAATTTTGCTTCTAGAAATCTTTTAGATTCTGCCGCGGGAGGCACTTTTATGGAAATCACTTTAGGAGAAGCTACTAAACTCCTAGATAATATTATGGTTAATTATTCTCAATGGCACATTGAAAGATCTACTAATAAGGAAGTGCATGTGATAGAAGAAATTAATGTTTTGAGTGGAAAGATGGATGAACTTATGAAATTATTTGCTAATAAAAGTGTTTCTTCTGATCCTAATGATATGCCTTTGTCTACTTTGATTGAGAATAATAATGAATCGATGGATGTGAATTTTGTTGGTAGGAATAATTTTGGTAACAACACGTATAGAGGAAACTTTAATCCTAGGCCGTATCCTAGTAATTCCTCTAATAATTATGGTAATTCCTACAACAATTCTTATGGAAATTTTAATAATATACCCTCTGATTTTGAATCTAATATTAAAGAATTTATTACTTCGCAAAAGAATTTCAATGCTTTGATTGAAGAAAAATTGCTTAAGATTGATGAGTTGGCTAGGAACGTTGATAGAATTTCTCTTGATGTTGATTCTTTGAAACTTAGATCTATTACACCTAAGCATGATATCAACGAGTCTCTCAAAGCCATGAGAATTCCATTGATGAGTGCAAAGAAAGAACTGCTAGGATGTGTGCTAAGAAAGATTGCTTTATAAAAGCGTGTTCTTCTAGTTTCCATGATAATAAAGATGAAGATCTAAAAGTTATTGATGTGTCCCCTATTAAATCTTTGTTTTGAAATATGAATCTTGATAATCATGGGACTGAATATGATCCACCTTTACCTAGAAGACGTTCCAAAAATTCAGAGTCTTTAGATCTTGATGCTAAAATTGTTAAAAGTGGGATTGAAGAGGTTAAAACTTTAAATATCAATGAACCCACTATTTTGGATTTCAAGGAATTTAATTATGATAATTGCTCTTTGATAGATTGTATTTCTTTGTTACAATCCGTGCTAAATTCTCCTCATGCTTATAGTCAAAATAAAGCATTTACCAAACATATCGTTGATGCTTTGATGCAATCTTATGAAAAAAACTTGAGTTGGAAGTTTCTATCCCTAGAAAACTTTATGATGAGTGGGAACCTATTATTAAAATTAAAATTATAGATCATGAATGCTATGCTTTGTGTGATTTGGGTGCTAGTGTTTACACGATTCCAAAGACTTTGTGTGATTTGCTAGGTTTCCGTGATTTTGATGATTGCTCTTTAAACTTGCACCTTGTGGATTACACTATTAAGAAACATATGGGAAGAATTAATGATGTTCTTATTGTTGCAAATAGGAATTGTGTGCCCGTAGATTTTATTGTTCTTGACATAGATTGCAATCCTTCATGTCCTATTATTCTTGGTAGACCTTTCCTTAGAATGATTGGTGCAATTATTGATATGAAGGAAGGGAATATTACATTCCAATTTACGTTAAGGAAAGGCATGGAACACTTCCCTAGAAAGAAAATTAAATTACCATATGAATCTATTATGAGAGCCACCTATGGATTGCCTACCAAAGATGGCAATACCTAGATCTATCCTTGCTTTTATGCCTAGCTAGGGGCGTTAAACGATGGCGCTTGTTGGGAGGCAACCCAATTTTATTTTTATTCCTTGCTTTTTGCTCCTGTTTAGTAATAAATAATTTATCTAGCCTCTGTTTTGGTTGTGTTTTTTGTGTTTAATTAGTGTTTGTGCCAAGTAGAACCGTTGGGAAGACTTGGGGAAAGTCTTTTTAATCTTGCTGTAAAAAACATAAACTTTAGCGCTCACTAGAATTGCTTCCATTTTTATTTGGAAAGTGATATTTAGTTAATTATTTTTGCAGATGATTAATATATAAATTACTCACGTCAAGCAATTTATTTTAGAATTTTTGGGGTTCCAGAACTTGCGTTAGCTACAGATTACTACAGACTGTTCTGTTTTTGACAGATTCTGTTTTTTGTGTGTTGTTTGCTTATTTTGATGAATCTATGGCTAGTAAAATAGTTTATAAACCATAGAGAAGTTGGAATACAGTACTTTTAACACCAATATAAATAAATAATGAGTTCATTACAGTACCTTGAAGTGGTGTTTTCTTTTCTTTCGCTAACGGAGCTCACGAGATTTTCTACTTTAAGTTTTGTGTTGTGAAGTTTTCAAGTTTTGGGTGAAAGATTTGATGGATTATGGAACAAGGAGTGGCAAGAGCCTAAGCTTGGGGATGCCCATGGCACCCCAATATAATCTAAGTACACCTAAAAACCCAAGTTTGGGGATGCCCTGGAAGGCATCCCCTCTTTCGTCTACTTCCATCGGTAACTTTACTTGGAGCTATATTTTTATTTACCACATGATATGTGTTTTGCTTGGAGCATCTTGTGTTATTTGAGTCTTTATTTGTTAGTTTTCCACAATCATCCTTGCTTTACACACATTTTGAGAGAGGCACACATGATTCGGAAATTGTTAGAATACTCTATGTGCTTCACTTATATCTTTTGAGTTATATAGTTTTTGCTCTAGTGCTTCACTTATATCTTTTAGGGCACGGTGGTGGATTTGTTTTATAGAAACTATTGTTCTCTCGTGCTTCACTTAGATTATTTTTAGAGTCCTACAAAACAGCGTGGTAATTTTCTTTATTTATGTTAGGCATTTAAGATTAATAAAAAAATTCTTATGAGTGTGTTGAATACTATGAGAAGTTTGATACTTGGTAATTGTTTTGAGATATGGAGATGGTGATATTAGAGTCGTGCTAGTTGAGTAGTTGTGAATTTGATAAATGCTTGTGTTGAAGTTTGTGATTCCCATAGCATGCACGTATGGTGAACCATTATGTAAATAAGTTGGAGCATGGATTATTTATTGATCGTCTTCCTTATGAGTGGCGGTCGGGGACGAGCGATGGTCTTTTCCTACCAATCTATCCCCTATGAGCATGCGCATAGTACTTTGCTTCGATAACTAATAGATTTTTTAAATAAGTATGTGAGTTCTTTATGACTAATGTTGAGCCCATGGATTATACGCACTCTCACCCTTCCACCATTGCTAGCCTCTCTAATACCGCGCACCTTTCGCCGGTATCATACACCCACCATATACCTTCCTCAAAACAGCCGCCACACCTACCTATCATGTCATTTCCATAGCTATTCCGAGATATATTGCCATGCAACTTTCCACCTTTCCGTTTACTATGACACACTCCATTTTTTCATATTGCTTTGCATGATCATGTAGTTGACATTTTAGTTGTGGCAAAGCCACCATTCATAATTCTTTCGTACAAGTCACTCATGCATCATTGCTATCCCGGTATACCGCCGGAGGCATTCATATAGAGTCATACTTTGTTCTAGTATCGAATTGTAATCATTGAGTTGTAAATAAATAGAAGTGTGATGATCATCATTCAAAGAGTATTGTCCCCCAAAAAAGAGAAAGGCCAAAAAAAGAAGGCCCAAAAAATATATATATATAAAGGGACAATACTACTATCCTTTTTCCACACTTGTGCTTCAAAGTAGCACCATGATCTTCATGATAGAGAGTCTCCTATGTTATCACTTTCATATACTAGTGGGAATTTTTCGTTATAGAACTTGGCTTGTATATTCCAATAATGGGCTTCCTCAAAATGCCCTAGGTCTTCGTGAGCAAGCAAGTTGGATGCACACCCACTTAGTTCTTTTTGTTGAGCTTTCATATACTTATAGCTCTAGTGCATCTGTTGCATGGCAATCCCTACTCACTCACATTGATATCTATTAATGGGCATCTCCATAGCCCGTTGATACGCCTAGTTGATGTGAGACTATCTTCTCCCTTTTTGTCTTCTCCACAACCACCATTCTATTCCACATATAGTGCTATGTCCATGGCTCACGCTCATGTATTGCGTGAAGATTGAAAAATTTTGAGAACACCAGAAGTATGAAACAATTGCTTGGCTTGTCATCGGAGTTGTGCATGATTTAAATACTTTGTGTGGTGAAGATGGAGCATAGCCAGACTATATGATTTTGTAGGGATAACTTTCTTTGGCCATGTTATTTTGAAGAGACATAATTGCTTAGTTAGTATGCTTGAAGTATTATTATTTCTATGTCAATATTGAACTTTTGTCTTGAATCTTTCGGATATGAATATTCATATCACAATTAAGAGAATTACATTGAAATTATGCCAAGTAGCATTCACATCAAAAATTCTGTTTTTATCATTTACCTACTCGAGGATGACTGGGAATTAAGCTTGGGGATGCTTGATACGTCTCCAACGTATCTATAATTTTTTATTGTTCCATGCTATATTATATCCTGTTTTGGAAATTATTGAGCTTTATTATACACTTTTATATTATTTTTGGGACTAACCTATTAACCGGAGGCCCAGCCCAGAATTGTTGTTTTTTGCCTATTTCAGAGTTTCGCAGAAAAAGAATATCAAATGGAGTCCAAACGGAATGAAACCTTCGGGAACGTGATTTTCGGAACGAACATGATCCAGAGGACTTGGACCCTACGTCAAGAAAGCAACCAGGAAGGCACGAGGTAGGGGCACGCCTACCCCCCCCAGGCGCGCCCTCCACCCTCGTGGGGCCCATGTTGCTCCACCGACATACTTCTTCCTCCTATATATACCTACGTACCCCCAAACTACCAGATACAGAGCCAAAACCCTAATTCCACCGCCGTAACTTTCTGTATCCGTGAGATCCCATCTTGGGGCCTTTTCCGGAGCTCCGCCGGAGGGGGCATCGATCACGGAGGGCTTCTACATCAACACCATAGCCTCTCCGATGAAGTGTGAGTAGTTTACTTCAGACCTACGGGTCCATAGTTATTAGCTAGATGGCTTCTTCTCTCTTTTTGTATCTCAATACAAAGTTCTCCCCCTCTCTTGTGGATATCTATTCGATGTAATCTTCTTTTGCGGTGTGTTTGTTGAGACCGATGAATTGTGGGTTTATGATAAAGTTTATCTATGAACAATATTTGGATCTTCTCTGAATTCTTTTATGTATGATTGGTTATCTTTGCAAGTCTCTTTGAATTATCGGTTTGGTTTGGCCTACTCGATTGATCTTTCTTGCAATGGGAGAAGTGCTTAGCTTTGGGTTCAATCTTGTGACGTCCTTTCCTAGTGACAGTAGGGGCAGCAAGGCACGTATTGTATTGTTGCCATTGAGGATAACAAGATGGGGTTTATTTCATATTTCATGAGTTTATCCCTCTGCATCATGTCATCTTGCTTAAAGCGTTACTCTGTTCTTTTGAACTTAACACTCCAGATGCATGCTGGATAGTGGTCGATGTGTGGAGTAATAGTAGTAGATGCAGGCAGGAGTCGGTCTACTTGTCTCGGACATGATGCCTATATACATGATCATACCTAGATATTCTCATAACTATACTCAATTTTGTCAATTGCTCAACAGTAATTTGTTTACCCACCGTAATACTTATGCTCTCGAGAGAAGCCACTAGTGAAACCTATGGCCCCCGGATCTATTTTCCATCATATTAATCTTCCGTCAACAAGCTATTTCCTTTTCCGTTTATTTTGCTTTCTTTACTTTGCATCTTTATCATAAAAATACCAAAAATATTATCTTGTCATATCTATCAGATCTCACTTTCGTAAGTGACCGTGAAGGGATTAACAACCCCTTTATTGCGTTGGTTGCGAGGATTTTGTTTGTTTGTGTAGGTGCGAGGGACTCGTGCGTGGCCTCCTACTGGATTGATACCTTGGTTCTCAAAAACTGAGGGAAATACTTACGCTACTTTGCTGCATCACCCTTTCCTCTTCAAGGGAAAACCAATGCAGTGCTCAAGAGGTAGCATGCTCCTAGATGTTTGGGGGGTACGTGGATATATATAGGAGGAAGAAGTACATCGGTGGAGCAACGAGGGGCCCACGAGGGTGGAGGGCGCGCACAGGGGGGCTAGGCGCGCCCCCTGCTTCGTGGCTTCCTCCGTTGTTTCTTAACGCCCACTCCAAGTCTCCTGGATCACGTTTGTTGAGAAAATCACGTTCCCGAAGGTTTCATTCTGTTTGGACTCTGTTTGATATTCCTTTTTGGTGAAACCCTAAAATAGCCAAAAAAACAGCAATTTGGGTTGGGCCTCCGGTTAGTAGGTTTGTCCCAAAAATGGTATAAAAGTGTAAAATAAAGCCCATTGACATCCAAAATAGATAATATAAGAGCATGGAGCAATAAAAAAAATTATAGATACGTTGGAGACGTATCAAGCATCCCCAAGCTTAATTCCTACTCGTCCTCGAGTAGGTAAATGATAAAAGAAGAATTTTTGATGTGGAATTATTTCTACCATATTTCTCAATGTAATTCTTCTTTATTGTAGCATGAATGTTCAGATCTGAAAGATTCAAGATAAAAGTTTAATATTGACATAAAAATAATAATACTTCAAGCATACTAACTAAGCAATTATGTCTTCTCAAAATAACATGGCCAAAGAAAGTTATCCCTACAAAATCATATAGTCTGGTTATGCTCTATCTTCACCACACAAAATATTTAAATCATGCACAACCCCGATGACAAGCCAAGCAATTGTTTCATACTTTTGATGTTCTCAAACTTTTTCAATCTTCACGCAATATATGAGCGTGAGCCATGGATATAGCACTATGGTGGAATAGAATGGTGGTTGTGGAGAAGACAAAAAGGAGAAGATAGTCTCACATCAACTAGGCGTATCAACGGGCTATGGAGATGACCATGAATAGATATCAATGTGAGTGAGTAGGGATTGCCCATCATTGGAATATACAATCCAAGTTTTATAATGAAAAATTCCCACTAGTATATGAAAGTGGTATCATAGGAGACTCTCTATATGAAGAACATGGTGCTACTTTGAAGCACAAGTGTGGAAAAAGGATAGTAGCATTGTCCCTTCTCTCTTTTTCTCTCATTTTTTTATTTGGGCCTTTTTCTTTTTATTTTTTGGCCTCTTTTCCCTTTTTGTCTGGAGTCTCATCCCGACTTGTGGGGGAATCATAGTATCCATCACCTTTCCTCACTTGGGACAATGCTCTAATAATGATGATCATCACACTTTATTTACTTACAACTCAAGAATGACAACTCAATACTTAGAACAAAATATGACTCTATGTGAATGCCTCCGGTAGTGTACCGAGATGTGCGATGATGCATGAGTGACATGTATGAAGAATTATGAATGGTGGCTTTGCCACAAATACGATTTCAACTACATGATCATGAAAGCAATATGACAATGATGAAGCGTGTCATAATAACGAAACGGTGGAAAGTTGCATGGAAATATATCTCAGAATGGCTATGGAAATGCCATAATAGGTAGGTATGGTGGCTGTTTTGAGGAAGGTATATGGTGGATTTATGGTACCGGCGGAAGTTGCGCGATACTAGAGATGCTAGCAATGGTGGACGGGTGAGAGAGTGTATAATCCATGGACTCAACATTAGTCATAAAGAACTCACATACTTATTGCAAAATCTATTAGTTATCGAAACAAAGTATTACGCGCATGCTCCTAGGGGGATAGATTGGTAGGAAGAGACCATCGCTCGTCCCCGACCGCCACTCATAAGGAAGACAACCAATAAATAAATCATGCTCAGACTTCATCACATAACGGTTCACCATACGTGCATGCTACAGGCATCACAAACTTCAACACAAGTATTTCTCAAATTCACAACTACTCAACTAGCATGACTCTAATATCATCATCTCCATATCTCAAAACAATTATCAAGTATCAAACTTCTCATAGTATTCAATGCACTTCTATGAAAGTTTTTATATTATTCCAAATTTCCACGTTGATCTAAAGGACTCTCAAAATAATATAAGTGAATCATGAGAGAACAATGGTTTCTATAAAACAAATCCACCACCGTGCTCTAAAAGATATAAGTGAAGCACTAGAGCAAAAACTACATGGCTCAAAAGATATACGTGAAGCACATAGAGTATTCTAATAAATTTCAAATCATGTGAGGCTCTCTCAAAAGGTTTGTACAGCAAGTATGATTGTGGTAAACTAAGAATCAAATACTCAAATCATACAAGACTCTCCAAGCAAAACACATATCATGTGGTGAATAAAAATATAGCTCCAAGTAAAGTTACCGATAGACGAAGACGAAAGAGGGGATGCCTTCCGGGGGATCCCCAAGATTAGGCTTTTTGGTGTCCTTGAATTTTACCTTGGGGTGCCATGGGCATCCCCAAGCTTAGTCTCTTGCCACTCTTTGTTCCATAATCCATCAAATCTTTACCCAAAACTTGGAAACTTCACAACACAAAACTCAAGATAGAAAATCTCGTGAGCTCCGTTAGCGAAAGAAAACAAAACACCACTTCAAGGTACTGCACTGAATTAATTCTTTATTTATATTGGTGTTAAACCAACTGTATTCCAACTTCTCTATGGTTTATAAACTCTTTTACTAGCCATAGATTCATCAAAATAAGCAAACAACACACAAAAAACAGAATCTGTCAAAAACAGAACAGCCTGTAGTAATCTGTAGCTAACTCAACTTCTGGAGCCCCAAAAATTCTAAAATAAATTTCTGGACTTGAGTAATTTATCTATTAATCATCTGCAAGAAGAATTAACTAAATATCACTTTCCAAATAAAAATGGAAGCGATTCTCGTGAGCGTTAAAGTTTTTGTTTTTTACAGCAAGATCAAAAAGAATTTCCCAAGTCTTCCCAACGGTTCTACTTGGCACAAACACTAATTAAACACAAAAAACACAACCAAAACAGAGGATAGATAAATTATTTATTACTAAACAGGAGCAAAAATCAAGGAATAAAAATCAAATTGGGTTGCCTCCCAACAAGCGCTAGCGTTTAACGTCCCTAGCCAGGCATAAAAGCGAAGATAGATCTAGGTATTGCCATCTTTGGTAGGTAATTCTTCAATGACACACCTATAACTCTTAGGAGTTTCTTTATTTTTATTAATTATCAAACTCCTAGGCAAAAAATCATGAAAATCATTTGTAGCAAATGGTTCCTTAATGATAGCAAAAAGATTGGGATGAACACTTATTGATTTTAAATCCGCAGTTTCCTTTCTAGAGGATTCACCCTTATTTTTAGGAACATAAACAAGCTTGGCAATTTTAGTGGGAGGATTTGGAGTATTTTTAATGGAAGAAAAATCAGACCCCAAGTTGGTGATAATTCCCTCAAGTTTATCGATTCTAGTAGAATATTGATCTATTCTTTCATTAACGATGGGTTCTTTTTCCTTAAAAAAATTCAGAGTAACTCCCACCTTAGATCCATATTGGGTAATTTGATTGTGGATCTTTTTATCCAAATTCTCAATCAACTCTACAGTAGCAACTTTATTCTCAATAATTTCAAGCCTTTGCATCACATGTTCCAAAGTTAACATAGTCCCATTAACCAAAAGAGGTGGTGAGCCAAACAAATCTATCATAGCGTTATAAGAATCAAAAGTATGGCTACCCAAGAAATTCCCTCCGGTAATGGTATCAAGAATATATATGTACCAAGGAGTAGTGCCTACATAAAAATTGCGGAGAAGAACGGAAGTAGATTGCTTCCTGATAGATCCATTTTGAGCATTGCAAATTCTATACCAAGCATCTTTTAGATTTTCTCCCTCCCTTTGTTTAAAATTAAGAACTTCATTCTCGGGAGACAATGGAGAAGATAGAGAACTAGCCATAACGACAAGGCAAGCAAGAAAGCGACGAACGGAAAAGATAGGGCGAATAAAACGGCAAGGATGAAGTGGGGGAGAGGAAAACAAGAGGCAAATGGCAAATAATGCAATGCGAGGGATAAGAGTTTGTGATGGGTACTTGGTATGTCTTGACTTAGCAACGGCGCCTGAAACGGCTTGTTGTCGAGAGTCAAATTTTGACTTGACTTGGCGCGAATCTCCCCGGCAACGGCGCCAGAAATCCTTCTTGCTACCTCTTGAGCACTGCGTTGGTTTTCCCTTGAAGAGAAAATGGTGATGCAGCAAAGTAGTGTAAGTATTTCCCTCAATTTTTGAGAACCAAGGTATCAATCCAGTAGGAGATCACGCTCAAGTCCCACGCACCTACACAAACAAATAAGAACCTCGCAACCAACGCGATAAAGGGGTTGTCAAGCCCTTCACGGTCACTTACGAGAGTGAGATCTGATAGATATGATAAGATAATATTTTCGGTATTTTTATGATAAAGAGAAATAAAGATGCAAAGTATAACGGCAAAGGAAATAACTAAGTATTGGAAAATTAATATGATGTAAGATAGACCCAGGGGCCATAGGTTTCACTAGTGGCTTCTCTCAAGAGCATAAGTATTACGGTGGATAAACGAATTTCTGTCGGGCAATTGATAGAATTGAGCATAGTTATGAGAACTAGTCGTGAACCCGTGCATTTGCACGGGCTAGTATGTGGAATGTTGATGAATTGCTATGGTTTTGGTTCATTGTTGTTATTTTGACTATTGCATGCTTCAAAATTCTTCATTTTTCCATAGTGATTTGTCTAGAATGCCATATTTTTATATTTAAATTTAAATCAACATAATTTCCATCTATTTTTTCTAGTTTTAATATAACTTTAGAGTTTTATTGTATTTATGTTTCACGTGCATTATTGTGCATGTCTTAATATGTGTCATTTTTGTTCGCATACTTCCTTGAAAGTGTAAATTATCATGTAAGACTTCCAGAAAAGGCAATATCTAACTATGCATGACTTTATAAATATTCAGAAGAAATATACCAATCTTGTCTGTGTGACACCGTAAAGTAGCTTTCTAAACAATATATCCCTATCGAACTTCCCTTTGATTTAAAACGCAATTCGGAACATTGATACAACTCGACATCCCTAAATATGTGCTTTGCTCATAGATCATAATCTAATATCTTTTTACTGGTCTTAATTTCTCCTTCATAAGGCATCACTTTTAATTGTTACCACATGCACTATTTTAAAAAATGCATAGAGGAAAATCATCAGATACCCTCGCAAAAAAAGGCATCAACTTAATATGGGGCTAGAAAACTACTATTTGTTTTCTTCACTGTCAGCGTGATGAAGTCAAGCCTTTTTTCCACTATGTACCACTTATTTAGATATATTGTACTATTGTTATTATGTAAAAAGATCAATTAGCCAGCATCGTTCCTTGCTAATAACCTCTACTGTTATGTTTGTCCATGTATGCATGTGGCCTAGATCAAAGCAATTTCAAACTGTGTGGAACGTTATTTTATATTTATCATTATTTCTACTTAGAAAACAAAATAAGTGTTGGAAACTATAGCTTCCAGGTCCCCCAATATCTGCTTGTTTCTGGATTTCTTATTTAAAACTATATATGACCCAAAAAACATGCTAAATGTTTTTTCAAAACGAAACATCGCATAGATCTGAATTTTGCATAACACGCCTTTTTCAAGAGAATATATTAATTTATTTGCATCTGTTCGAAGAATCATAGAGCATCGTGTTGGTACGTAGCCATTGTTACTCCTGTTTATATAAGATAAAAGATGAAAGAAACTATAATCAGAATATATTAAGGCATCCACCAAACAGCAATTAAACTGAGTTTAAACACTGATTGTTTCTTCTCAAAGAGAATAAAAATGTTTGGTAAGAAAAATATTAAGGGAATCATTGGTTCCTTTGATAAAGAAGAACGTACAGCTGAACCACAACAAAGGCATGATTCAGTCCTAGCGGTGAAAGGAATTAAGCCTAAAGCAACATCTTAGTTGCATAGAACACGTACCAGCATAAGCATCTATCGCTTCTTCAGCTCTCATCCGTCTGTTGTCCTTCTCTCCTTCATGTACAGCATGCTTGCAATTTCCGTTGTCCTGCACTCCTACAGTCCTGGTTCCCCTCTTCAATCTGCGTGCGTTGCCGCTGATGGCTGTTCTGTTGTGTCACTGGGCACAGCTGGTTAGCTCCCACCAGTGACATGGCAAGCACGATCCGACCAACTTGGCATGCCATAACAGGCCCGCGTCACCATTGGGACTTGGAACGACAACATATCCTAGTTCTTCACTTCTTCTAAAGCGGCATCATGCTATCCGAACCACCACCTGAGAATCATCTACCAGCAGTGAAAAGAAAATCTGACTAAATTCAATTCAAAAGGACATGTGAGATCTCATTATGGAGTAGACCTAAAATAAAGGGAAAAGAGATCGACCGATTGGAAGTAACCCATAGCAATTGAACCAAGAAAATTACGGTATACATGATATATGTACATGTCCTGTTGAACAATACCACATTGATGTGTTACTACAGTAACATGAGGCAGCTATACTGCTTGGGATGTTTGCCTTCGGCTACGATGAAGATTTTGTTACTTGTAGGAATAGTCAAATATGAGTTGACCGTTGAGCGTTCATGCATGGTTTGGGTGGATTTTGGTGTCAGCCTGCATGACCTGATGGAGAAGACACACAACCATGGCAAAACCGTGGATTAGAAACTGCACGTTTCAACAAAGGTTTTAATGTTGTAGCATAAATGTATTAACCTATAGTACTTAGAGTGGTAACTTTCCAACCAAGTACATATCGGCATAGAAATTCAACAAAGAGAATGCTGCACTAATTACCATCAAGAGAATGCATGAAAAGAAGAATATTAACATGAGAAGTCCTTATGTTAATTCAAAAAAAATTAACATGAGAACTGAAACATGTTGTACCATCTTGAGCACCGATGTTTGAAATCTAAATTCTCAAAGCACTTTTCTTTCTCAACTGAGAATAGCACAATTTCCTTTAGAGTTTCTCTCCAGACATCATCACGCTAGTCTCCATCGCTGACGTACAGAATCCAAAACCACACATGAAAGTTGATCAATCTGAACCTGTATGTTTGGCGCCATGAGTGATCTGGCTGTCCAACCTTCATGGGGAGCCTAGTTAATGACATGCCGCGAATCCACATGTAGACGAATGATCATGCCAGCCTCAATCTGATAACCTTTTCCTTCTCCAATGGGAATAGCTAGCGTAGGCTGCAGATGTGGCTGCTGTTGGAATATCTTCATCACGGCTCCTCTCCATTGCTGACGTACAAAAGATTATCTGGCTATTCCACCCTGATGGGAAGGCTCGTTGAGGTTAGGAGTTAGATTGCTTTAATTAGGAAAGCAAGATACGATGGAGTAGTTTTAGGATCGTGTTTTTATTTAAGGAAAGGATCGTGTGTTTGGTGGAATGATTTCTTTTTATTTTTAGAAAGAGATATAGATTGCTTTATTAATTAGGAAAGCAACAAACGATGGCCTAGTATTAGGATCGTGTTTTTGTTTTCAGGAAAGGATCGTGTGTTTGATGGAATCTATTTTTACAGGCCTTGGAGTAAAAAAAATCCACGATTAAGGAAATATCCAATCAAGAATTATTTGGGTGCATCTCCACCGTAATAATTCGGTCCCACCAGATTAACGGCTCCTAATTTCTGATTAACATGCTAATTTCTAGGGAGTCAAGAATTAGTATAGGTATAGATAGATATCTAGGTATGATCATGTATATAGGCATCATGTCCGCGACAAGTAGACCGACTCCTGCCTGCATCTACTACTATTACTCCACACATCGACCGCTATCCAGCATGAATCTAGAGTATTAAGTTCATAAGAACAGAGTAATGCTTTAAGGAAGATGACATGATGTAGTGGGATAAACTCATGCAATATGATATAAACCCCATCTTTTTATCCTCGATGGCAACAATACAATACGTGTCGTTTCCCTTTCTGTCACTGGGATCGAGCACCGCAAGATTGAACCCAAAGCTAAGCACTTCTCCCATTGCAAGAAAGATCAATCTAGTAGGCCAAACCAAACTGATAATTCGAAGAGACTTGCAAAGATAAACCAATCATACATAAAAGAATTCAGAGAAGATTCAAATATTGTTCATAGATAAACTTGATCATAAACCCACAATTCATCGGATCTCGACAAACACACCGCAAAAGAAGAATACATCGAATAGATCTCCAAGAAGATCGAGGAGAACTTTGTATTGAGATCCAAAGAGAGAGAGAAGAAGCCATCTAGCTAATAACTATGGACCCGTAGGTCTGAAGTAAACTACTCACACATCACCGGAGAGGCCATGGAGTTGATGCAGAGGCCCTCCATGATCAATGCCCCCTCCAGTGGAGCTCCGGAAAAGGCCCCGAGATGGGATCTCTCGGGTACAGAAGGTTGCGGCGGTGGAATTAGGTTTTCATGGTGCTCCTGGATGTTTGGGGGGTACGTGAATATATATAGGAGGAAGAAGTACGTCGGTGGAGCAACGAGGGGCCCACGAGGGTGGAGGGCGCACCCAGGGGGTAGGCGCGCCCCCTGCCTCGTGGCTTCCTCCATTGTTTCTTGACGCCCACTCCAAGTCTCTTGGATCACGTTTGTTGAGAAAATCACGTTCCCGAAGATTTCATTCCGTTTGGACTCCATTTGATATTCCTTTTTGGCGAAACCCTAAAATAGGCAAAAAAAAACAGCAATTTGGGTTGGGCCTCCGGTTAGTAGGTTAGTCCCAAAAATGATATAAAGGTGTAAAATAAAGCCCATTGACATCCAAAATAGATAATATAATAGCATGGAGCAATCAAAAATTATAGATACGTTGGAGACGTATCAACAGCGGTGCTCTCCATCTAGTGCTTTTTAATAAGAGGATGATGACTCAACATAAAAGTAAATGGATAGGCCCTTCCTAGAGGGATGCAGGGATTTGTGGAGGTGCCAGAGCTCGGTTTTGAAATAGATATGAATAATATTTTGAGCGGTATACTTTCATTGTCAACATAACAACCGAGAGATCTCGATATCTTCCATGCTACACACATTATAGGCGGTTCCCAAACAGAATGGTAAAGTTTATACTCACCCTCCACCAACAAGCATCAATCCATGGCTTGCTCGAAACAACGAGTGCTCCAACTAACAAGAGTCCCGGGGGAGTTTTCTCTGCAGTTATTTTGATTTGATTTGCATAAAGCATGGGACTGGGCATCGCGATGACCAGCCATTTTCTCGTGAGTGAGGAGCGGAGTCCACTCCTCTTGAGAATAACCCGCCTAGCATGGAAGATACAGACAGCCCTAGTTGATACATGAGCTATTCGAGCATACAAAACAGAATGTTTATTTGAAGGTTTAGAGTTTGGCACATAAAAATTTACTTGGAACGGCAGGTAGATACCGTATATAGGTAGGTATGGTGGACTCATATGGAACAACTTTGGGGTTTATGGAATTGGATGCACAAGAAGTATTCCCGCTTAGTACAAGTGAAGGCTAGAAAAAGACTGGGAAGCAACCAGCTAGAGAGCGACAATAGTCATGAACATGCATTAAAATTAATCAACACCGAATGCAAGCATGAGTAGGATATAATGCACCATGAACATAAATATCGTAGAGGCTATGTTGATTTTGTTTCAACTACATACGTGAACATGTGCCAAGTCAAGCCACTCAAATCGTTCAAAGAGGATACCACCCTATCATACCACATCACAACCATTTTAATAGCATGTTGGCACGCAAGGTAAACCATTATAAGCTCCTAGCTAATTAAGCATGGCATAAGCAACTACAATCTCTAATTGTCATTGCAAACATGTTTCTTTCATAATAGGCTGAATCAGGAACGATGAACTAATCATATTTACAAAAACAAGAGAGGTCGAGTTCATACCGTCTTTTCTCATCACTTGCATGATCGAATAGTGTGGAAAATAATAATAGTGCACGTGCATTGGACTAAGCTGGAATCTGCAAGCATTCAATTCAAGAGAGAAGACAAGGTAATATGGGCTCTTGTTAGATCAACAATAATGCATATAAGATCCACTCAACATTTTCATTATGATCTTCTCCTCTAGACCCCCAAAGAACAAGAAAAAAATAAAACCATTTACACGGGAAAGCTCCCAACAAGCAAAAGAAGAATGAGAAATCTTTTTGGGTTTTCCTTTTAATTACTACTACTACAGGCATGGAAAGTAAACTAACTAAAAGCTACAACTAATTTTTTTGGTTTTTCTTAAGGTTTATCAAACACACAAGAAGAAAGCATAAAAAGGAAAATAAACTAGCATGGATATTACAGTGAAAAAGTATGAGCACCGACAACTAGCATGAGTGTGTGAACAGGAATGTAATGTCGGTGAGAAATATGTACTCCCCCAAGCTTAGGATTCTAGCCTAAGTTCGTCTATGGCCACGGTTGGCCTGGCAGATATCCAAAGTTGTAGCTGGGGTCGTACTGAGATGCAGCGGCAATTGCCTGTTGAGATGCAGCTTGGAGGCGAGCTGTCTCCACCCTCCTCTCGTACTCAGTCGCCTCCTCCCTGGTTATAACATATCTCCCCTTTGCCTGAAAGTCAAAGAAAGTAGGAGTAGGGAGAGCGACGTGATAGGTTCGTCGTATGTCAAAGATTAGTCGGTAGTGGAGGAACTGATCGTTCCTCCCAACAAACTGATGACAAACCATAGCATCATAATCTAGATAAGAAGGAGGCAACTCCATATCATCTCCACGTATGGTATCTCAAGAAAGTTAGCTATACGAGTTGCATAAATTCCACCAAAGAAATCTTCATGAATACGATTATTATGCAACCTACGTGCAACAATAGCCCCCAAGTTGTATTGTTTATCTCCTAGAACAGCGCTCCTGAGAACGCTAAGATCAGGTACACACATGTGGCATGCTTCATCTTTACCGTTTATGCACCTTCCTATGAAGAGAGAAAAATAGTGTATAGCAGGAAAATGAATGCTCCCTATGGTGGCTTGTGTTACATCTCTAGATTCCCCCACAGTTATACTAGCAAGAAAATCTCTAAATTCAGACTTGCGAGGTTCACTAACATCACCCCACTATGGGAGTTTACAAGCAGTGTTAAAACCTTCTAAGTCCATGGTATAAGATTTATCATAAAGATCGAACAGGACAGTTTGAGAATTGCGTGATGATGAAAATTTAAACCTTCTCACAAATGAATCAGTTAAATAGAGGTATTGACGCACTTATCTGCCTCGAAGCTCTCAAGATCAGCATTATGCACATAAGCTTCAAATTCCTCCTTGATTCCTGCTCGAACCATGAAGTCCTCTGACGGCCATTCACAGGGTCGCACTTGAGCATCCCTTGGTGATTCCTCGTCCACATCGCGTATTGCGAGTCTGGGTCCTTGCTTCCTTGAAGAACCACCTTCGTACATTTTCCTAAACATATTTCTTCCTCTGAAAAATTTCTGAAATTTTTAGTAACTCAAAATAAAAGTGAACCAAGCTCAACAAAATTGATAGCAACTACTCCCACAAGTGCCTAGAGGATATATCATGCATTAAAACTACTTTTGACCATATAAATTTGACATGCAAGCTCAAGAACATGGTCACCTAAGCAGCAAAAATTTGCAATGAATAAAGCACTAGAACAAAAACTAATTGGACCATTGGAGGAGTCACATACCAAAGAACAATCCCCCAAAGCAGTTTTGTGAATGGAGCTTTGAGCTAGGAGATCGAAAATGGCAGCAAGATGAGCTTGAACTCGGGTTTGAGCTGGTTGGTGATTTTTGTGGGAGGAAGAAGGAGTGTGTGGTAGCTGGAATAAGTGGAGGGGAGCCACCATGGGCCCACGAGGCAGGGGCGCGTCCAGGGGGTGGGCGCACCCTGGACCCTCGTGGCCAGGTGCTTGCTCCCCCTGGTGTGTTCTCAGTGCTAGATATTCTCAAATATTCTAGAAAAAATCATATTTAATTTTCAGGGCATTTGGACAACTTTTATTTTCAGGGTATTTTTTATTACATGGATAATTCAGAAAACAGACAGAAAAATACTATTTTGCTTTATTTAATATAAATAGCAGAAAGTAAAAAGAGGGTACAGAGAGTTGTGTTTTCTAACTTCATCCATCTCATGCTCATCAAAAGGAATCCACTAACAAGGTTGATCAGATCTTGTTAACAAACTCATTTTGAGTAACATGAAACCGGAGAAACTTTGAATAACACTAGGTTACCTCAATGGGGATATGAATGTCCCCAACAATAAGAATACCATATTTCTTCTTGAGAGTAGGAAGAGGAAATTCAAAACCTCCAATAGTAATAGTTGACATTTTTCCAATAGAATTGATACTGTGGACTTGAGGTTGTTTCCTCAGAAAGTGTACCGTATGCTCATTATCATTAACATGAAAAGTGACATTGCCTTTGGTGCAATCAATAACAGCCCCTGCAGTATTCAAAAAGGGTCTTCCAAGAATAATAGACATACTATCGTCCTCGGGAATATCAAGAATAACAAAGTCCATTAAAATAGTAACGTTTGCAACCACAGCAGGCACATCCTCACAAATACCGACACGTATAGCAGTTGATTTATCAGCCATTTGCAAAGATATTTCAGTAGGTGTCAACTTATTCAAATCAAGTCTATGATATAAAGAGAGAGGCATAACACTAACACCGGCTCCAAGATCACATAAAGCGGTTTTAACATAGTTTCTTTTAATGGAGCATGGTATAGTTGGTACTCCAGGATCTCCTAGTTTCTTTGGTATTCCACCCTTAAAAGTATAATTAGCAAGCATGCTGGAAATTTCAGCTTCCGGTATCTTTCTCTTATTAGTAACAATATCTTTCATATATTTAGCATAAGGATTCATTTTAAGCATATCAGTCAAACGCATACGCAAAAAGATAGGTCTAATCATTTCAGCAAAGCGCTCAAAATCCTCATCATCCTTTTTCTTGGATGGTTTAGGAGGAAAAGGCCTGGGTTTCTGAACCCATGGTTCTCTTTCTTCACCGTGCTTCCTAGCAACAAAGTCTCTCTTATCATAATGTTGATTCTTTGATTGTGGGTTATCAAGATCAACAACAGGTTCAATTTTACATCATTGTCATTGCTAGGTTGAGCATCAACATGAACATCATTATTAACATTATCACTAGGTTCATGTTCATTACCAGATTGTGTTTTAGCATCGGATATAGAAATATTATTGGGATTCTCAGGTGTGTCTACAACAGGTTTACTAGAAGCAGGCAAAGTCCTATCATTTTTCTTTCTCTTCCTTTTAGAAGGACTAGGTGCATCTATAGTAGTTCTCTGAGAATCTTGCTCAATTCTCTTTGGGTGGCCCTCAGGATACAAAGGCTCCTGAGTCATTTTACCACCTCCAGTCATAACTCTAACAACATTATCATTCTTATTATTTAATTCATTGAGCAAATCATTCTGAGCTTTAAGTACTTGTTCTACTTGAGTGGTAACCATAGAAGCATGTTTACTAATAAGTTTAAGTTCACCTTTAACACTAGCCATATAATCACTCAACACTACAAAAAATACACTTCCCTGATGATACGTGTTTGTCACAGTAGGTCACTTTTTTGTCATGCATGTACATCCATGACAAATTTATGACAGAATCAAGATAGTCATACCTGTGCTGTCGTAGAAGTGTTCCATGACATTACCAAAATTATCATCACGGAAGTGTCCACTTCCATGACGATAAATTGCGCGTCACAGAAGTGCTTTCGTCAAGGGTGACCGACACGTGGCATCCACCGTAACGGAACGCTGTTAAGCTATCGGGTCGGGTTTTGGATCCGATAACCCGTTAACAGCCCCGACCAATGGGAAATTTCCACGTGTAAAATTCTTATTGGCCGGACGAAACACTTGTGAGCTCGTCAGTGGGTCAGATAGGTGCCTATGATACGTCGACACGTGGCACGGCCCAACAGAGGCCCATTCCTGTGAAAAGGCCGGCCCGTTTGACTTGGTCAAAAGGTGGCGGGCCGGCCCATGGAAAGCCTGTTAACGGCCTGTTCGCATATAGCCCATTTATAGCCCGCTAACCCAAGTCCCGTTACGCCCTATCCGAATTAGGCCCAGTAGCATTATCTAGGCCATCCAATATGATTCCAGCCCGTTTTCACTTCTGGCCCATGTATGGCCCATGACGTCTTTCGGCCCATATGAGGCCCTATGTAACTCTTGGCCTATTAACGGCCCGTGGTGAACTGGCCCGTAATGAACAATGTATCACTTTACACCCATTAACGCCCCATGGTGAAACTGGCCTATAATGAACAGTGTATCACTTTATACCCATTAACGGCCCGTCATTCCGTTGGGCCGTTTCCAGCCCATTTATTCTTGAGCTCATTTCCAGCATTCGTTTACTTACGGCCCGTTACTGTCATTTTCTGCTTGTGGGCCAAATTCAGCCCGCGGTTACAGTCGGCTCGTTTGTGGTCCGTTAATACGTTGGGTCGTTTTCATAGCGTCATCAAATACGGCCTATTAACAATGGCCCGTTACGGTCGGCCCATGAACGGGCGATTCCAACTCTAGCCCGTTTATAGCCATAATGCGGCCTATTATTGGCCCATGTTTGGCCAATCGATCATACGGCCCGTATAAGGCCCATTGATGATACGGCCCGTAGAAGGCCCATTGTTTCTACGGCCTGTAGAAGGCCTATTGTTTCTACGGCCCGTAGAAGGCCCACTGTTTCTATGGCCCGTAGGAGGCCCAGTGTCACTACAGTAAATATTAGCCCATGGTTATTGTGGCCTAGTTTTAAAAAATAGGTTATTGCAGCCACTAGTTAACCGTGGAAAAAGAACTGCAATGACTACAAGCAAACAAATAAACAAGACAACAAGGAAATAAATAAGCAAGCAACTAACGCTAGGCTATCATGGCTATTACACATATTACATCCACTAGGCATCAAAGTTCGCCACCAGTGCAAATATAGGGAACAAAGCAGCATATCATATACACTGGCCGTCAAAATTGGCCACTAGTGCAAATAAACGCGGCAGCAAAACAAGAGCATAATTGAAACAACTTCAGAAGAGCTCAAGAAACGTTATCCTGGGTATCCACCATGCTGGCAATAAGCTTAGCAAGCTGATTAGCTTTGTCCTGTTTGGCGCTAAAATCCTTCAACGCTTGTTGTTGCACCAGAAAGTATGCATCTGAATGCTCCATGGACTTCCGCAGTCCTTCCGCTTCTTGTCACAGCATGGCTAATCGATGTCTTTCAGCTTGTAGTTGAGACTCAAGAAACCGAACTGATTCAGACAGTGAGTTTGAATAGCTTGTGCAAGTGGTAGTGGCCAGTAACTCCAACACTAAACCAAGACAGGATGTGTCACTATCCTGAACCTTATCTGCATTACTTCCTTTACCGTTGCTTAATAAGGCACTCTTCCCCAATATTCTGTCAGCATTCTAAAAGAAGAAACAAGCAGACACATAACAAGTTTAGCATGTACTAGTATATGAAACTCATTTCAGTGAACCAGTTCATTAGTAAGGTGGACAGGATTAAACTACCAAGTCTTCTATTGCCAAGTACTAGTACATAATAAAAGCATCAAACAAACATATATCTATGTCCTATGGTAGCAATGAAATCTTAAATTAGAACAGTTGTTCTTCAGGTTTAGGCACTTGTTCTACATGAATAGAGTACAGTAAGACGCAAGAATATAATACTTAAAAATAGAAAATGAGCTCATAGACCTTACCACATTCTTGGTTCAGGACCAGTACAGAACAAGGCGTTCCCAGTCATCGTCCAGTAAATGTGTCTCAGGAGAACGTAAAGGAATTTGATGAGTTTCTTTGCCGGTGAAGTACGTTTTCTTCAAGCAATTCCGATACTGCCACCAAGCATTCTTGAAGATAGCAGAGGTATTAGCACAGGTTACCTCATCCTGAGTTTCCAAATCGGTCCTTCTCTATAGAGAAAAATGGGAAAATTTGTTGTATTATAACCATCATGGAGGTAGGATGTATGGGACGAAGCAAAGTAATTGCCATGAATAACATTACTTACACATAACTCCTGGACAAACACCTGCAACTGGCATTTTCCTTCATCTTCAGTATAATATTTCCAAGATGGGAAGATACGCACATACGATTTAACAACATCAAATGCGATAGATGCTAAACTATGACTAGCTGGTTGTGCTTCCTCCATAGGAATAAGCATACTAACTGGTGGAGTTGGGGTTCGCCGTGATAGTACTGGCCCTTTGGGCACTGGAGCTGCCTTACTAACTGCTCTTGTTTGGGAGCTTTATGGTGAAGATGGTGCTGTGTCAACAGGAACTGGGTTACTATCGGCTGGGGTTGGGGTTAGATTGGGTGAAGCTGGTTCTCTGTCCATCGTAGTAGGGGTACAATCTGTGAGAGTTTGGGTTATGTGTGGTAGGGCTGGTTCTTGTGCATGTACAACCGGGGTGCTATCTCCACCAAGAGGTAGCACTATTTTATTTGAAGACCATGTTTTTAGTCCGCTAGATACTGGCATCACCCGCTCCAATTCAAATGGCTGATAAACAGGGAACATAGTTGAATGTACAGACATTGTATGAGAGACAGATGAAATAGATAGTGTGGAAAAAAGAGGGCATGAAATAGTTGACATGTATATTGTTTGACTAAAACGGATAGCATGACATAATTTCACATATATGATGTCTATCTCAACTGGATAGCATAGCATAACATAATTCAAAGATATGATGAATAACTAAACAGGATCGCATGACATAATTCACCTACATGTTATCTAAGTAATCAGGATCGCATCATTTAATTCACATATGTGATTTATATGCTAAATAGAGGGCATTCGATATGATGTATGAACTAAGAACATGGTGTTGAATATTGTGTATATGATGTCTAAACTATGCAATACAAGACACCGTATGCATGATATGAGCAGTATAACCGTGCCAAGTTAGAGCATACACCTCACTGGGGGAATAGGACTGGTCATCTGTCTCTGAATCCATCTCTGAGGAGCTATCGAGACCCAACAAGAGATCTGCTTCGACAGGTAGCACTGTCTGCTCTGAAGGCCTTGTTTTCACTCCAGATTTTTTCATCTCCCACCCAAATGGTTGATTCACAGGAAGAGTAGTTTAATGTACAAACATTGTCGACAAATGGAAATGTGATGAAGAAAAGGATGGGCAAGATATCATTCAAATATATGATGCCTGTTTAAACAGGATGGCATTGCACATTTCACATATATTATGGCTGGCTAAAAGACATGAGACTGCATAATTCCCATATATGATATAGAAACTAAACAGGTGGCATTACAGAACATGTCTAAACTAAGCAGATGACATATATGATGTCAAAAGTAGGCACTGCAAGGCAACATATGCATGATATGACTAACATCATCATGCCAAGGTAGAGCAAACACCTTGGGGGTAAATAGGAGTGGTCAGCAGCGTCCGAATCTGCCTCAGAACAGATATCTTCCTCTGGATTACAATCTGGAGAGGGGTGGGGAGGGTTTGCCATTGAACCCACCATGGAGCGATGTATGCATGACATTGTATTACCGCGCAAAACTCTTCTCTTTTTCTCTACATGTTCAGCATGACTGTGTACAATATCTGACATGCATACGAAAAAAATATGGTGAGATTATGTAAGGAGAGCATGCAGAAATTAGAGTGATGGTAACAACCAGTGGATCGATGTTTTTCCATTGAACCAAAATAGCCCTAATGGATCGACGTGAATGCATAGTAATAAGTGATGCAACAAGTGTACAACCTCTTTACCGTAGCCGTGTCGACCTCAGCATCATTGGGTTGGTCGCTGAAGCAGTTGAGGCAGAGGTGGCTGTCGGAGGTGTGGAGGAAGATCTGAGGAGTCTGTAGACGGCGTCCAGGGCACTGCTTTGTTGTGACGGGTCGTTCTGTCGTTGGAGCAGCTCCGGTGAGCCGTAAGATGTCAAGGCTGAAGCAGCACAAGACAGACATCGTCAATCTCAAGTGGGATTCTAATAACATATCCAATAGATGATGTAAAATGGATGTAAAATTAACATCACCAAAAACCACTTGACTACAACATATGAGGTAAAAAATGTTGACTCTAAACTTAACTGTCGAAACTAAAATTTACCGTGGAATCTGAATGCTACTGTCGAAACTGAACGCAATGGTAGCAGAGAGGCACTTGACATGTAGTTTAGGGAGGGCCTGTAGTTCATCTTCAACCTGCACCCCCCTGAGCCGCCAGCCACCACCGGCCGAACCACCGGCCCCAGCGCCGCCTCGCCGCCCCGAAACAACTCGCCACCGCCGCCCCGGCCAGCCCTCTAGGCCCCCCGCCCCCCACCCTGAACCCTAAGATAGATAGTAGGGTACCTCTCCGGCGAGCCCCCGTCCCCGCT
>NC_041380.1:471983882-471994614 GCF_002162155.2 Triticum dicoccoides | reverse complement strand
GGAGCAGAGCAGCAGCACGAGTGAGGGGGAGAGCAGCAGCAGCTGGGCAAGTGAACGATCGAGCGAGAGCCGGAGCAGCAGCAGTAAATCCGGCTGGTATGGACGCCGTCGCCGAAGGGGCCTCACACTGGGGGAGAGCCGCCGTGGAGATGTCGCCCGCGGCGCCGGCTTCAAGGTAGCCGCTCCATGGGGGTGCAGGATGGAGCACCGTCGGCGCCGGGAGGTCGAGTTAAGGAGAAGGTGCGATGCGATGAGTGTACAACCTCTTTGGTGGTGCCGAGTAGGCCTCGGCTTCGTCCGAGGAGTCGGTGAGGATGTTGCGGTTCCGGTGGCACAGGTTAAGGCGGTGCTATGGGGATGGAGCAGCCGCGATAGACGAGGCGATCGTCGGAGCAGCTCCTTGGAGGTGGAGGACGGGGCGGCTGAACCGGCGGGACGGCAAGATGGACGGCGGATCCTCATCCAGGGAGGTGGACGAGGGACGTCGAGTTGTTGCGCTGGACGACGTCATTGGGGAAGAGGCTCCGACTGGGCAGCGGTGACGTGGCGGACGGAGGAGGGTGGGGTTTCGCGGCTGGAACGGAGAGGTTATGGCGGCCTGGGATTTCGAATGGCGAAAAGGGGGCGATGGGAGGGGGTGAAGCATGACTTAGGAACGCGCTTGTCCAAAATGTAGGGTGTGTTACAAAAGTACCCCCCACCGATTTGAACTGGCAGCCCTTTCGGCTCAGGGTTAGAAGGGGGATTTCGCGTGTCGGGATTTGGCAGTTGGAGGGAGTTTTCGCGCGCATTGCAATTTCGGGATAGCAAGGCGCGGGTTGTGAAGGCACCAGTTTTGGGAGCACGATAACTGAATTTTCGGGATATAACAAGACGCGGGTTGAATTTTAGGGACAAGCCTAACGTGTAGTAATATTGTACTTGTACGTACCAAATCAATTCACACTTCCCTCAACCAAAAAGAAAATGAAAAAAATAAAACTATTGACACCACACAAAGAGAGAGTCTTGCCCCGTTTTACTATACAAATGCTATTCAAAGCTACTCCCTCCTTCCATCTATATAGGGCCTAATGCGTTTTTTGATGCTAACTTTGACAAAATATTAGAGCAATGATATATGACATGCAACTTACACAAAGCACACTGTTAAATTCGTCTGTGAAAGGTTCTTTCAATGATATAATTTTCACATTGTGCATGTCATGTACTATTAATCTTGTCAATAGTCAAAGGCGGTCTTAAAAATCTCATTACGCCCTATGTCCGATTAAATTTTTTCGCTTGCTGTATAATGCATGTAACCTACTCATACCAACATTTTAGTGCATTCCAAATGTCTATACTACCGCTGCAATTCGAACTAAATTTGAATTCGTTTCTCTATTTCAATAAGAATCTACAATCATGATTGTTGCCAACTTCAACCATCATAGTTTCCTTGCTATCCACCAGATATAAATCAGACGGCCTATAATGCAGGATGGCAGGCACACCATCATCAACAACCCCGTTTTTTATAAGAGTAGAGATAAAACATATTAAATGTAGTATACCATGTTCATAACCACACCATGTGTATCACCGTTATATATATATATATATATTCACACATCCGTCGGTTTGAAACACTATGATAAATTCTTCAAATATCCGAATTCGCTTTTTATAATGAAGTATATATGATCTCTATTCGTCTTTTACACCCACACAACCCTCTTATCTTTGTAGCTAGCGCTAACTTTCTCTTGTGCATGCACACGCCCGCATCCCTCTCACCCTCCCTCAGCATTCTCTAGCTCCATCGTGCAAATTCGTCTTTTCACTTTAGGTCGTTCACCCACGGTGTGTGTAGGCCCCCTAGCTCCTTCTTTATGGCACACATCGATCCATATGCCTCTCTAGCCAGGTGTGCCTAGCACAAACACAAGCTTCCCCTCTTCTCTTGTCACCGTCCATGCCTCACTCCCACCACTCTTTTCATCGTTCTCGTACTCGCACACTCCTCCCCCTCGATATAGTATGCCTCTCGTACCACCTCCTACATGCATCCCTCTCTCTCTCTATCCTTCTCCTCATGCCTCATTTGCTTCTAACACACACATGCATGTGTACCGATCGATCTCCCAACATATACCTAGATCGACTTTAACTACCCCCCATCGATCGACGTACCTCACAAGTTATGTCTCTCCTTTCTCTAACAAAGGGCGATTGATCTTCCTATGTAGTTATGTCTGCTTACCACAGCCACATCGTCCCCCCTCATCATTCGTGCATGCTTCCTGACCCGTCTCTCACACGCACGTGCACAGACAACAAGCAGCCATCTCCTCTCTTATTGATATTGCGGACGTGCCCTCCGTTTGTCTAGCAAGCCTATCCCACCATTTGTTAGAAGCAACTCCACTACCACCCCCTCCAACACTCTAGCTCTGTCTCTCTCCCAACCTTATTCATCTCCTGCACATATGCATGGAACCCAATCGATCTCCCTTAATACATGAGGCAGATCGATCTCCTTAATACATGAGGTAGGCCTCTCTCCTCCTCCACACATATACCAGCCATTGTACCTCTATAGTTAATTGGGCCTCCCTCTTCCCCCACCACACACCGATAGTCGAGCGCTACAGGTAGGTATCCATGCCACAGAGACAAACTGCACATGTCCCATCTCACGTTCCAGTAGGCCAGCCACTCTATATCTTTGACGTGGGCACACACAAATTCGATGGCACTCTTATCGATCGCGCACGCGCGCACACACACACATCATCCCTCTCTTCGATTCTATGGACGCCTCAAGCCGATGATACCTCCACTCTCTTCTCGTGGATCGCCCCCTCTATATATATGTTATATCCAGGACTCTATTTCACACACATTGCATATGTTAAATTTTTTGATTGACCCCCCCCCCCACACACACACACACACAAAAACTCTCAAGAACCCACACACTATATCTCTCTAGGTTTGTATCTCTCTCACACAACCCCACGCAGGTGGTGTACGTATACAAGAAGAGAATAGGTGCACCGTGCACGTACTCACGCTTCGTGCCCAGCCACACCCGCGCGGGTACATGGTGGACCTCATTTCTCCGCAGAAGCTGAATTTGTTTTTGAAACATCAAGTGGCCAGAGACTCGAAAACTTATTTTCCCATTAGTGACTTGTCAGGGCGGTGGATTTTAGTTTGTACGATAATGCTGCATCCACCTAAAGTAACGAAAGTTCTTACATAAACTTCCTAGTAATTCCCTCTTCGTAGGTGCAGCATTACTCCTAACATTTGTAATATCAGTTTGAAACTTGTAATATTGCCGTGTCCTATTCCCCGTTTTCAAAATCCTGTGAATCAAACAGGTCCTGAGTTGGTGATGATGTTGTGCCTCCCATCTTTCACCAATAGCCGTCGGATCTAGATCTGACGCATACAAACCAAGCTTCTCCATTTTTGCAAAAAGATGCCCGCACTTGTTCCCTATTTACAAACAACTCCTTGTCTCTCACAATCTAGGAGTAGAAGGCCGTGGAAAAATCTGGCGCGATGGCCGCTGCCGGAGTCGTCCACCCCCAATCTTGGTGTTCTGTGCAATGCACGGGCATCTACGCACGGGAAATTATGTCGAACAGGGCTAGTTGTAAGCAGGCTAGCTCTACAGCCATGATGATAGTGACTGCAGACGGTGAGGCTGACTATGGTATGCCGAACACGACGCCTATACTCAGGTGTCATCTCCGGCGTAGGGTCTTGTCACTTCACTATGAGGAGCAGCACGTAATAATTTGACCAACGGGTAGTACAGTGCTAGTACTCCTACTGCTACATTGGTAGTACTACTACTAGTACTAGTAGCACCACCGTCTGGATTTAGGAGTACTACCACGTCCACCGGCACCGAGGAACGTCTCCAGGTAGTATTGCTTGAGGCCGCCAGGGCAAGGGGCCGCTTGGACGACAGCTTCATCTCCTTGTTCAACGAGGTCCTCGTCGGTTTCCTCGACAAGTTCACCGTCGTCAAGAAGCTTGCGGACGACTTTGACGTAAGCCTCCAGCCGACGCGCCCAGGCTCTACGATGCCTGCCACCCTCAACGGCCACTATGATAACAACCTCTTCGACGCACTGGTGGCCCTGCGACTGCCCGCCATCGCGCCGGAGAATGTCCACCTCGAGGTCGCGCTCGCCGCGCAGCGCCTGGCGCAGCAAGACACCATCGACATAATCACTCACGTCTACGCGCAAATCGTCCACAAGGACTACTACATGCAAGAGGAGGACGATAGGACGCTGGCCTTCTTGGAGCGCAGGGCAACCTTGGACGACACTGTTTAGAAGCACGTTGAGCTCGCCGCCAACGCCGCTGCTCCTCACACGTCGGTTGGTGACCCGGCGCACTAGGGCATGAGGATGTCGTTGAACATTGATGGATCCGTATGTATTTTTATCTTTCCGTCAAATCCATGTAGTAGTATATGATACTACAGTAATTATCTTGTTGGATGGCTAAGAAAACAGGAGGGAGAAGAGATGGTTGTAGCATGGACTCCAAGAAAATTGGTGTCGGATGGGACCCGTGTGGGTGGTGTGTGCCGTACTGCTAGACGTGAATGCTACTGAGTTATGGCCCATGCCACCCCACTATATCGAGCCTATATCGAGGTACGTAGAACAAATTTCCTGTAGTCCGTGCTCAGCCCTCCTCTATCTCTCTTCTCAGCCAGCCAGCAGACGCGCGGAGCCCATCGTCTGTTTGCTCACATGTGGCCCCACATGTCAGTGAAAACGCAAGAGGACCCACTGAACCTGCACATCTTTCACCTTGACGTGCTGGTGATGAAAAACAAATCCAATAAAGATCTTCGGTGGCCGCTTTTGGAGTTTACTCAAGAGTAGTAAGATTCTATTTACAGTTTAACCCAAGATGCACATCTCGTGGCTTCAACTACCACTCTATTTTCTTTCATGACACGACCTGGATGCTAGATGTCCCACGTGTCGGCAAAAGAAGGAAGAACCCGACCAAATCTTTGGTTCTGCTATCGGATGAGATTAGTGCACTTGTTGATACTCCTACTAGAATAGAGGCTAGACATGAGACTAGATGCGAGGAACCAACGTCTACTTCTTTACACTTGAAGAAGAAAGAAGCACGCAAGATCGAGCCTCCGCAGATCAACAATGAATGCATCAAGAAGGCACTAATCCAACTTACAGGAGTAGTAAAATGTATTCTTGTGGTTCTTCTTTTCTTTGGTCTTGCTTTTCTAGTCAAAATTATCGTTGGAGTTCGTGTAAAACGGAGGTCCGTTTGGGGTCGTGCGTTGGAGTTGGCCTTACAAGTGGGACCGCAGTTAAGGAAACCAACTATCGGCAAACCCCCACCTCGCCCGCCGCTCGATGGCTGAAGTTAGAGAAACGACGAGGTTGAAGAGATTGCTCTAGCATGGACTCCAAGAAATAATATGGTGTCAGATGGATGTCGTGGTGGTGGCGTGTGTCGTACTCCTGGACGTGAATTCTTGTTCTGGCCCATGCCACCCTACTACTCCTACTACTTACTCCTACTAATATATAGTATACTAGTATCGAGGATTCAAGGTGCTGGTTACGTACAATGAACACATTAACATATGGCTACAATAAAAACACCCGCCTGACGCGCGAAGCATGTGAAGCTAGTACAAATTTAGAGAAGCGACTCGAAAGCCATTCGTAAATTTAGTAAGTTTATCATAGACATATCATTTTATTACATACAACAGGTCATCAACCCACATCGAAAACGAGGATACATTATAAACACTAAAGTTTTCACCACACAACAAATAACAAGACATGAAATGAACTTCAACTCAACCATTCCGCGGCGTTGGAAACGCTTGCTTTGAACCACAAGTGATTCTCTGGGACGGGCCATCTGTTGTCGATCTGGAGACCAACGCAGGACCAATCAACCAGGCTGAAGCGGCATACTATATCAGTACAAGGGTAGGGAACCACCCAAATGTCCGAGGTATAGACACAGTTGCTTCTCATAAATGTGTCAACAGCAGTTGGATCGCCTTTCACCATCATCGAATAGTTTTGTCTAAGGAAGAGCAAGTTTTCTCCAAGACTATCAATTCTGTGCCAGGGAGAAGGAGTTGGCGCTAGCACACTAGTATCCATCCCGAATACCATTCAACGGGTGTTGGAATAGGTCCGGAGACTGCAACCATGGGAGACACCTGCTTCCTTAGCAGTAACATCATCAGTGGGCTGTATACACACAAGAAGAGGTGATCCATTGGAATTAGTTGCCAGGCGCCACAGAGTATATCGGCGCTGCTCGTCCTCATGCTCGTGATCATCACCATCGTCATCTCCCCCTTGGTTATAAAAATTTTCAAGTATAGGTGGTGGGATGTTCACAGGACCTTGGAAACACAAGAAAAGGTTAATTAGTAAAGGGAAACTTGCTAACCCGCATGCATGTGGATCAAACAATTATAATTACGGTGGAAGACAAACGTACCGAAACTACTAGGATGCCATGCAAAAACAGTGCCACGAGTGGTGGCAGCAAACACAAGGCCCTCATATTGAATTGCATCACGGTACTCATCCGTGTACAGAAACTGATTTTTGAGCAATATCCATCGAGTCGAACCACAAAGGACGGCAACAAGCTTGTCGAAGATAGCAACAACTTGATAGTTGTTGTAATTCCAAGAGCGGTTGGGAACTCGACAAATTGCTATCTTCCGTAGAAGACAGTCACCATGACCGTATTTGAACGTGCGTACATTACCGGTGTGCTCAACCTCTGGGATGTGTGCTGAGATTTTTGGAAGTGGAACCCGGTGACGAGTGCACACATTCACAAGTTCCCACTCGCAGTTGGACCCAATGTAAACAACCCAATCTCCATTTGCGCCCGCCCAAGCCTTGCCCTCGAGCGATGGCATCTTAACATCATACGTATCAATATCAAGCGGCATCAACTGGCACAGGTCGAGGCCTCCGTCGTGCCGGCGCCAGTCATCAGGGTCACGACGAAGAAGATAGGGGAGATCAAACCGCTCCTTGACTCTTGGGTTCTTTGTAATGATGTTATTAGTTGAGCGAGAATGGGCTTGAACGAACCTGCCATGCTAGCCGAGGTGATGACGTCGCACCTATCAATGAGTTCCTCCACCACGTCATCTTTCAGATCGGGGCAAGAATAACGGGGTCGTTTCTGGCCTGTTCCCTTCATGGAGAAGACGATCGAACAATGGCAGAAGAAAGGGTGAAGGGCTGAAGGAAAATGGAGGAGGGAGAGGAAGAGCGTGCGACAGCAGTTCCAAATCGAGAGGGAAAGGCGAAGAGTCGGTGGACGGTTGCGAGTTTGCCACGGTTCACGAAGAGGCGCCCCGGCCTACACGTCCGTTCGGAAATACTCCTACTACTCGCCTTCGTCTCACTGATATGTTGGAACGGGACCACATGTCAACGAAACATGGTGTGTAATTTCTCGTGCAAAATGCGATCTAGCCGCGTTGGCCCGAGGTGCCGCATTAGTTATCGACCTTTATTTTTTTAATGGTGTGCCGATCAGTTTTGAAGCACGACTAACTGGTACTGTACATGGAGAGGATGACAGCAGGGACCCGCCAAGGTCATGGCAGTACGCAAGCAAGTGCCTCCTTATTTCAAGCCAATAAAAAAATGGCTCCTCCTAGTGGATTTCTGACATCTGGGTCCCATGCCATTGTCAACGTAGTCAATAAATGAGAGAATTGCACAACGAGCGGCTGACACCAGGACCCAGCAGCTCGCCCAGTTATTTTTGTTTTGGGTTAATTTGATAAATGCCACTCCAAATCTGGTGTATCCGAGAAATGCCACTGCAATTTCCAAACTTTGAAAAATGCCATTTCATGCCATTTCTAGTGGCATTTTTCGAAGTCTGGAGTGGCATTTTTCAAAGTTTGCAAACTGCAGTGGCATTTTTCAAAGTTTGCAAAAATTGCAATGGCATTTTTCAAAGTTTGGAAATTGCAGTGGCATTTTTATGAATCGTCGTAATTGGAGTGGCATTTATCTAATTTGTTTTTGAGACGGAAGCAGGGTGTCAACTGGGCTGTGCGGGACACTCTGGCCTGTCTAGACAGCCTTTTCTTTTATGTTTACCACAGACCAGCCTAGTAGTTTTTTTTCTTTCTGAAAATGGCTAGCCCAGTTCTTTTGTGATTTGTCAAGTAAGTCGCTTTATCAGGCATGTTGGGCTGCAAATCTTTCAAGATGAGGAGAGCTTCATTCGGTTGGCCGAGAAAATGACCTATCGGTAATGAGAAATGTGCTGTACATTTTTAAAACACATCAAACCGACAATTATTTTCAAATATCTTTTTCTCATTTCGAGATTTTAAATTGCATTGATTTTTATGCGTGGACAATTTATTGGATTTTATATTGATATACATTTATTTTTAAAATCAGTCTGAATGTGACTCGAAATTTTGGGATTAAAAACAGTTCAGACTGCACCACATATGCAAAATTTCGTATAATTTTTTAACCGTGGCCACAATATGGGCTGTAATGCTAACATAAAGAATATGGGCTCCAAAAAAATCCGTAAGAATTAGCAAATGGGCTGTAAATTATTTGAAATAATGGCAGATGGGTTGTATGCTGTTTTCCACAGATTTGAGGCTTTCCACAAATGGTCTGTATACTGTTGGATGTCCATCCAACGGCCGTCGTGCTTCTTCAATCTCTGTTCTTCCTGCTCCAGCTGCTCAAACAAGCGCCGGCGGGACTGCCTGCTCCCTCCTTCCCGCGGCTGGCTGTGCTGCCGCGTAGGCCTCACCGCCCCACCGTACTCCCATCGCTGGCCTAGTCATCCCTCTACTCACCCACACCTGCTGTTATTCTCCGGCGACGGCAGACGAACCAGTAAACCCTCATATAGTCGTACTCCCTCCGCGTGGGAAACAAAAACAACAGCTAAGTCTTCCCTACCTCCGTGTCGTTCCCTTCCTAGGCCTCACCGTCGTCCACCGCCCTGGTGCTCTCGGCGTGGTGTAATCAACGACCGACATGCATCTGAAGTGGACTGTACGTGGAGAGGCTGACAGCTGGGTCCACGGTCGCACGCAAGGAAATGCCTCCTTATTACACGCAAAATAATGATTTCCTCCACCTGACATCTGGGACCCACTGAAACGGCCTCTGTATTTCGCGAAAAAAATGTTACCGCCGCCGTCAGCTCGGACCCACCAGCTATATCTTCGCACGCAAGGAAGTGCCTCCTTATTACGCACAAAAAATGAATACTCCTCCTGCTAGCTGGGACCCAGTATAGTGGGCCTACTAAGTTGACGGGGACTAAGGGCTTTGTCAACTTAGTCAATATGCACGATTCTAACTCGACTGATCATACGATGTCCATCCAACGGCCGTAGTGCTTCTTCAACCTCCAGCCGCCCAAAGCAGCGCCGGTCGTGCCGCCTGCTCCTGCCTCCGTGGCCGGCTGTGCTGCCGCGGAGGCCTCACCGCCCCCATACTACTCTCACCGTTGGCCAGGCCATCCCTCCACTCCACTCACCCACGCCCCCTGTCATTCTACAGCGACGGCAGCGCAGCCGAACCAGTGAACCCTCGTACTCCTCTCCGCGTGGGCATCCACTATCGCGTCTTCCCCGGGTCCGCGTCGTCCCCTTCCTAGGCCTCGCTGTCGTCCACCACCGTGGTGCTGTCGGCGCGGCGTGGTCAATGTGGTCAACGACCGAATTCCATCAGAAGAATACTGTACGTGGAGAGGCTCACAGCTGGGTCCACGGCAGCCGCAAGGAAGTGCCTCCTTATTACACGGAAAATAATTATTCCTCCACCTCACAGCAGGGACCCACCAGACGCCCACCAGTATATCATGAAAAAAACGTTTGCCCCTGACTGCTGGGACCCACCCGACGGCCACCGTATTTCACGAAAAAACGTTCCCCCTGCTATCAGCTCGGACCCACCGGAAGTGCCTTCTTATTACGCACAAAAAAATGAATACCCCCTGCTAGCCGGGGCCCACCTTGGTGGCAGGTTGACTTGTGGGCCTACTAAGTTGACATGGACGGAGGGCTTTGTCAACTTAGTCAATATGCACGATTCTAGCTCCAGTGACCGTACGATGTCCATCCAACGGCCGTAGTGCTTCTTCAACCTCTGGTCTTCTTGCTCCAGCCGCCCAAACCAGTGTCGGTCGTGCCTCGTGCTCCTGCCTCCCGTGGCCGGCTGCGATGTGGCTGAGGCCTCACCGCCCCCTACTACTCCCACCGCTGGCCAGGCCATCCCTCTACTCACCCACACCCCCTGTTATTCTGCGGCGATGGCAGCTTCACACCGCAGTGAACCAGTGAACCCTCGTACTCGTCTACGCGTGGGCATCCACTGCCGCGTCTTCCCCGGCTCCGCGTCGTCCCCTTCCTAGGCCTCGCCGTCGTCCACCGCCCTGGTGCTCTCGGCGCGGCGTGGTCAACATGGTCAAGGAACGGCTTCCATCGGACGTGGACTGTACATGGAGAGGCTGACAGCTGGGTCCATGACCGCAGCAAGGAAGTGCCTCCTTATTACGTGCAAAATAATTATTCCTCCACCTGACAGCGGGGACCCACCGGACGGGCCACCAGTATTTTGCGAAAAAAATCGTTTCGCCCTGACTGCTGGGACCCACCGGACAGGCCATCGTATTTCGCGAAAAA
>NC_041380.1:471974126-471983507 GCF_002162155.2 Triticum dicoccoides | reverse complement strand
GGACCCACCGGAAGTGCCTCCTTATTATGCATAAAAAAATGAATACTCCCCGAGCTAGCTGGGACCCACCTTGCTGGGAGGCTGACTTGTGGGCCTACTAAGTTGACGGGGATGAAGGGCTTTGTCAACTTAGTCAATATGAACGATTCTAGCTCTAGTGACCGTACGATGTCCATCCAACGGCCGTAGTGCTTCTTCAACCTCTGGTCTTCTTGCTCCAGCCACCCAAAGCAGCGCCGGTTGTGCCGCATGCTCCTGCCTCCCGTGGCCGGCTGTGCTGCCGCAGAGGCCTCACCGCCCCCTACTATTCCCACCGCTGGCCAGGCCCTGCGGCGACGACAGCCTCACACCGCAGCCGAACCAGTGAACCCTCATAGTCCTCTCCGCGCGGGCTTCCACTACCGCGTCGTCCCCTTCCTAGGCCTCACCGTCGTCCACCGCCGTGGTGCTCTCCATGAGGCGTGGTCAACGTGGTCAAGGAACGACTTCCATCGGAAGAGTACTGTACGTGGAGAGGCTGACAGCTGGGTCCACGGCCACAACCCAGTTTTTTTGTGATTTGCCAAGTAAGTCGCTTTGTCAGGCCTGTTGGGCTGCAAATCTTTCAAGACGAGGAGAGCTGTCATTCGGTTGGCCGAGAAAATGGCCCATCAATAATGAGAAATGGGTTGTACATTTTTAAAACACATCAAACCGGCAATTAGTTTCAAATATCTTTTTTTTCATTTCAAGATTTTAAATTACATTAATTTTTATGCGTGGAGAATTTGTTGGATTTTATATTGATATACATTTATTTTTAAAATCAGTTTGAATGTGAGTCGAAATTCCGGGATTAAAAATAGTTCGGACCGCACCGAAATATGCAAAATTTCGTATAATTTTTTAACCGTTGCCACAATATGGGTTGTAATGCTAACAAAAAGAATATGGGCTCCAAAAAAACCTTAAGAATTAGCAAATGGGCTGTAAATTATTAGAAAAATAATGGCAGATGGGTTGTATGCTGTTTTCCATAGATTTGAGGCTTTCCTAAAAAAAAGGTTGACACACAAGCACTGACTGTTGGATGTCCATCCAACGGCCGTCGTGCTTCTTCAATCTCTGCTCTTCCTGCTCCAGCCGCTCAAACAAGCACCGGCAGGACTGCCTGCTCCCTCCTCCTCGCGGCCGGCTGTGCTGTCGCGCAGGCCTCACCGCTCGACCGTACTCCCATCGCTGGCCTAGCCATCCCTCTACTCACATACACCTGCTGTTATTCTCCGGTGATGGCAGATGAACCAGTAAACCCTCGTACAGTCGTACTCCCCTCCACGTGGGAAACAACTGCTGAGTCTTCCCTGCCTCCGTGTCGTCCCCTTCCTAGGCCTCGCCGTCGTCCACCGCCCTGGTGCTCTCGGCGCGGCATGGTCAACGTGGTCAAGGAACGACTTCCATCAAATGTGGAATGTACGTGGAGAGGCTGACAGCTGGGTCCATGGCCGCAGCAAGGAAGTGCCTCCTTATTACGCGGAAAATAATGATTCCTCCACGTGACAGCTGGGACCCACCGGACGGGCCACTGTATTTTGCGAATAAAATGTTTCCCCCTGACTGTTGGGACCCAGCAGCTACATCTTCGCACGCAAGGAAGTGCGTTCGGGCAAAAAAATGATTCGCCCCCTGACTGCTGGGACCCACCAGCTACATCTTCGCAGGCAAGGAAGTGCCTGACAGTCGGGACCCACCTGGTTGAAGCGTACGTAGCGTTGTCATTCTGGTCGCGAACGTATACGTACATATTGGTCGATGTAGATGCGCGCACATGTCGTAGTAGAGGCGCGCACGTGTCATAGTAGAGGCGCGCACGTAGCATGTACACGTACGTACAGCGGCCAGGGTGCAAGAAAGAAAATATGGCCACGTATGTGTACATACGGGCGGGGTCTTGAACGCCTACTCGCGCATACGTACGGTGAGGGCTCGTGTACATGGCTGGGTCGGAACGGAGAAACAGCGTCGTCGTCGTGTTCATGGGGAGGCAACGGAATGCGTCATGTTCATGGGGAGGCAACGGAATGCGTCGTGTTCATGGGGAGGCAACGGAATGCGTCGTGTTCATCGGGAGGCAACGGAACGCGTGGGAGCCAACCGGCTGGGTCAGAACGGAATGCGTGGCCGTGTTCATCGGGAGGGCTTGGACGGAACAGGCGATGGAAACGAGGCCTGGCGTACCGCACAATGGAGGAAACGGACCTCCTACGTTCGGAACGGGGTCCTGTTGATTGGGAGGGGTCTGGTGTACCGCAAAATGGAGGAAACGGACCTCCTACGGTCGAAACGGGGGTCCTGTTCATCGGGAGGGGTGTGGCGTATCGCAAAACGGAGGAAACGGACTTGTGTTGGAGCGCTATGGTCGAAATGGGGGTCCTGTTATTGGGAGGGGTGTGGCGTACCGCAAAACGGGACTCCACGGGATACTGTTCATCTCCACCGTCGACCCCCTCCAGCCTCCACGAGCTACTGTTCATCCACCGTCGACCTCCTCCAACCTCCACCTGTGACTGTTCATCCACGGGCTCCTGTTCATCCAGCCTCCACCGCGCGCTACTCCACCGGCTACTGTTCAACCAGCCCTCTCCACAGGCTCCTGTTCAACCACCCCTCCACGGGCTACTGTTCATCCTGCCCTCCACCATCTACTGTTCATCCTGCCCTCCACAGGGTGGTCCTGTTCATCCAGCCCTCCACGAGGTCCTGTTCATCCAGCCCCAACCGGCTCGATTGATCGGGGTCCTGTTCATCCAGAGGCAACACCACGGGGTCCTGTTCATCCACCCCCACCGGGAACTGTTCATCCAACCCCCTGGCAACGCTCACTATTCATCCAGAGGCAGCATCGATCGGCTTCAGTTAGCAGCAGTAGCTAAGGAATCACTCGATCGGGTTCAGTTAACAGCCATCGATCGATCGCTCGGATTCAGTAACGCGTAGCCTACAGTGCAATCGCTCGGGTTTAGTTAGAGCCCAACACCTCACTCGAGTTCAGTTAGAGCCAATGCCTCGCACACACGCGCATACGTGTATGAGAGAAACGTGCATCGCTCGGCCCCCGACCTCCCACCGTAACCGGGAACTCCCCGAAATTTTCCTTCCCCTCGCTTCTACCATGGTTTTTTCCGTCATGGATGGCCCAAAGAATGTCATGCAGCTGCGTCTCCGGCCCGCCCAGGACGAAAAGCCCATTTTCTATCATGATTTTTTGTCATAGAAGTAGGAGCCCACCACATCTATGATGATACCAGGTTTTGTCGCAATTATCGTCATAGAAGGGTCATATGTATGACAGAAAAAAAAATCGTTCGGCCCAAAATGTCACGGATGTGTCTTTTTTTGTAGTGCAAGTGTTCAATCATGTAAGCATTATGTTTCAATTGTCTACCAAGATGAGCATTAAAATCTTCTTGCTTAACCGTAAATTTATCAAATTCATCCAAACATTGGCTAGCAAACTTAGCAGGAGGGATTTCAGCTTTATCATATCTATAGAGAGAATTTACCTTTACTACCTGTGTCGGGTTATCAAGACCATGGATTTCTTCAACATGCGGCAAATTAAGACCGTGTATATCTTCAATAGGAGGTAAATTCTCAACATAGATTTATTTCATAGCATTTCAAATGAACTCTGAAAAGATTGAAAGTTGGCATGGTATCATAATTTCAAACACATAGCATCTGCAAGAAAGTAGAGAGGGTAACCGAAAAAACTGGATGCACTTCATGTACAAAACGGACAAATTCTTTCGAAGTATCAGGGTTTCATACGGAAACTCGTCTGCTACAAAGGGATTTCATTTTTTTAACTTATTTGAACTTCGTAGTTTTTGTGTGTTCAAAATGCACCATTCAAAGCCACATCATCCATTTTCAACCCTTTCTGACTTCATTTGTTATTTTTCATACATTTACTGATTATTTTGAGCTATAAGACCATGACATTGAAAAGTATTTCAAATGAACTCTGAAAAGGTTGAAAGTTGGCATGGTATCATCATTTCATCCACATAGCATGTGCAAGAAAGTAGAGAGGGTTACGACAAAAACTAGATGCACTTCGTGTACAAAACGAACAATCTCTTTTGAAGTATCAGGGTTTCATACGGAAACTCGTCTGTTACAAAGGAATTTCATTTTTTGAACTTATTTGAACTCCACACTTTTTCTGTGTTCAAAATGCACCATTCAAAGCCACATCATCAATTTTCATCCCTTTCTGACTTCATTTGTTATTTTTCATGCATTTACTGATTATTTTGAGCTATAAGACCCTGAAATTGAAAAGCATTTCAAATGAACTCTGAAAAGGTTGAAAGTTGGCATGGTATCATAATTTCATACACATAGCATCTGCAAGAAAGTAGAGAGGGTTACGGCAAAAACTAGATGCACTTCATGTATAAAACGGACAATCTCTTTCGAAGTATCAGGGTTTCATACGGAAACTCGTCTGCTACAAAGGGATTTCATTTTTTTAACTTATTTGAACTCCATAGTTTTTCTGTTCAAAATGCACCATTCAAAGCCACATCATCAATTTTCAACCCTTTCTGACTTCATTTGTTATTTTTCATACATTTACTGATTATTTTGAGCTATAAGACCATGAAATTGAAAAGTATTTCAAATGAACTCTGAAAAGGTTGAAAGTTGGCATGGTATCATCATTTCATCCACATAGCATGTGCAAGAAAGTAGAGAGGGTTACGACAAAAACTAGATGCACTTCGTGTACAAAACGAACAATCTCTTTCGAAATATCAGGGTTTCATACGGAAACTCGTCTGTTACAAAGGAATTTCATTGTTTGAACTTATTTGAACTCCACACTTTTTCTATGTTCAAAATGCACCATTCAAAGCCACATCATCAATTTTCATCCCTTTCTGACTTCATTTGTTATTTTTCATGCATTTACTGATTATTTTGAGCTATAAGACCCTAAAATTGAAAAGCATTTCGAATGAACTCTCAAAAGGTTGAAAGTTGGCATGGTATCATCATTTCATCCACATAGCATGTGCAAGAAAGTAGAGAGGGTTACGACAAAAACTAGATGCACTTCATGTATAAAACGGACAATCTCTTTCGAAGTATCAGGGTTTCATACGGAAACACGTCTGTTACAAAGGGATTTCATTTTTTAACTTATTTGAACTCCATAGTTTTTCTGTGTTCAAAATGCACCATTCAAAGCCACATCATCAATTTTCAACCCTTTCTGACTTCATTTGTTATTTTTCATGCATTTACTGATTATTTGAGCTATAAGACCCTGAAATTGAAAAGCATTTCAAATGAACTCTGAAAAGGTTGAAAGTTGGTATGGTATCATCATTTCATCCACATAGCATGTGCAAGAAACTAGAGAGGGTTACGGCAAAAACTGGATGCACTTCATGTACAAAGCGGACAATCTCTTTCAAAGTATCAGGGTTTCATACGGAAACTCGTCTCTTACAAAGGGATTTCATTTTTTAACTTATTTGAACTCCAGAGTTTTTCTATGTTCAAAACGCACCATTCAAAGCCACACCATCAATTTTCAACCCTTTTCTGACTTAATTTGTTATTTTTCATGCATTTACTGATTATTTTGAGCTATAAGACCCTGAAATTGAAAAGCATTTCAAATGAACTCTGAAAAGGTTGAAAGTTGGCATGGTATCATCATTTCATCCACATAGCATGTGCAATAAAGTAGAGAGGGTTACGGCAAAAACTGGATGCACTTCGTGTACAAAACGAACAATCTCTTTCGAAGTATTAGTGTTTCATACGGAAACTCATGTGTTACAAAGGGATTTCATTTTTTGAACTTATTTGAACTCCAGACTTTTTTTGTGTTCAAAATGCACCTTTTAAAGCCACATCATCAATTTTCAACCCTTTCTGACTTCATTTGTTATTTTTCATGCATTTACTGATTATTTTGAGCTATAAGACCCTGAAATTGAAAAGCATTTCAAATGAATTGTGAAAAGGTGGAAAGTTGGCATAGTATCATCATTTCATCCACATAACATGTGCAAGAAAGTAGAGAGGGTTACAGCAATAACTGGATGCACTTCGTTTACAAAACGGACAATCTCTTTCGAAGTATCAGGGTTTCATACGGAAACTCGTCTGCTACAAAGGGATTTTATATTTTTAACTTATTTGGAATCCATAGTTTTTCTGTGTTCAAAATGCACCATTCAAAGCCACATCATCAATTTTCAACTCTTTCTGACTTCATTTGTTATTTTTCATGCATTTACTGATTATTTTGAGCTATAAGACCCTGAAATTGAAAAGCATTTCAAATGAATTGTGAAAAGGTTGAAAGTTGGCATGGTATCATCATTTCATCCACATAGCATGTGCAAGAAAGTAGAGAGGGTTACGACAAAAACTGGATGCACTTCGTGTACAAAACGGACAATCTCTTTCGAAGTATGAGGGTTTCATACGGAAACTCGTCTGTTACAAAGGGATTTTATATTTTTAACTTATTTGAAATCCATAGTTTTTCTGTGTTCAAAATGCACCATTCAAAGCCACATCATCAATTTTCAACCCTTTTCTGACTTCATTTGTTATTTTTCATGCATTTACTGATTATTTTGATCTATAAAACCCCGAAATTGAAGGCAACATATAGCTCTCATGAATAGATAAGTGACCAAATTAATAGAAGTTCATCATCACATTAAAACCAAAATACATACATAGTTCTCATTGAACAATATATAGCTCTCCAGAGCATCTAATTAAAGCATACATTGAAATTATGTAAAACATTTCAATGCAACAACAAATGCAATCATAATCGCAACCAAGGTACCAATTGATCCAACTGCATAATGATACCCAGCCTCGGTATGAATGTCATATTTTCTAATCTTTCTAATTTTCAACCGCATTGCATCCATCTTGATCTTGTGATCATCCATGACATCCGCAACATGCAACTCCAATATCATCTTCTCCTCCTCATTTTTTCATTTTTTCCTTCAAGTAATTGTTTTCTTCTTCAACTAAATTTAACCTCTCGACAATAGGGTCGGTTGGAATTTTCGGTTCAACCACCTCCTAGATAAATAAAATCTATGTCACGATGGTCGGCATAATTGTCATAAACAATAAATGAACCAAATAGTTATAAAAAGATAATATATACCACATCCGAATCATAGACAGGACGAGGACCGACGGGGGCGGATACCAAAACCATCGCACTATATAATAACAAGGAATAATAAAAGTAAGAAAATTAGACAAGTATCTATCTGAAGTAAGAATTTTTTTTCAGAAAGAAGATAAGAACAAGAGACTCACCACGATGGTGCCGGCGACGAGATCGACGCGGTCGATCGACGGCGGTGAAGACGGGGACGGGACGTGACGGACCGCTAAACCTAGACAAATCTCAGGGAAAATGGAGCTTGGAGGTCGAGTTTCAAGAGGAGAATGATTAACTAGTGTGGCTCAGACATTTCATTGAACACCTCATGTGCATAGGAGGTGAGCTAGAGCACCCAAATGCCCTCCCGTCGCCGGCCAGAAAAAACAGAGCACTGTGGAGTGCTCTGCTGTGGCGATGGGGTATATATAGGCAACTCATTTGTCCCGGTTCAAGGCTGGAACCGGGACTAAAGCCCAGCCTTTTGTCCCGGTTCAAGCCAAGAACCGAGACCAATGGTTGTGGGCCAGGAGTGAGGCCCATTTGTCCCGGTTCGTGCCTAGAACTGGGACAAATGGGTCCATACGAATCAGGACCAATGCCCACGAGGCCCCGGCCGCCCCCCTGGGCTCACGAACCAGGACGAATGCCCCCATGGGTCCCGGTTCGTGACTGAACCGGGACTAATGGGCTTGCCATGCCCGAACCAAAGCCCTGTTTTCTACTAGTGCATCTTGAGATTTATGAAGTCACCATAGGTGCCTCTCATCGATCGAAATGTATCCTCCCACTGAAAGCACATCACTGGAAATCCTGAAATAAATCCCAGGAATAATGCGAGCACCAGGACTTGAAACCTGGAGGGCTGGGGACACCACTGTCCCTCTAACCATTCAACCACAGGTTGGTTCGCTTGACTAATATGTTAGTCCAATAAAAATTGATAAAAAATATACCCAAAGTGTGTATAAATGATAATATAATGACATGAAACATATAAAATTATAGATGTGTTTTGAGACGTCACCATTCTCAAGCTTAAGTTGTCCTCGCCCTCAAGCACGAAAGATGATAATGTTTTTCTTTTATATGTGAATGCTGTCTCATCATAGATAAATACTTTTATTACACAATCTCAATTACTTACATAGTTTATACATCCTAGCATAACAACAAATCAAAAATATCAAATGTGAAGTTCATGACAATTTTACGAAGTTCTAAATATTGTCAGTTCAGATGTTACGTAGGACACCATACTCAAGAGCTTCCGATTAAGTTGTAGGGATGACTTCCGAAACTACTTTCGACACGTAGGCCCTTTGAATTGTCACAAATATTCAGTAATGTCATTAAGCTGTACTATCCTGATCCTCCCACTCACCTCTTTCACGAGAAATACTCCATTCTTTGTGGCAATCACTTTACCCTCAGTATCGTGGTAGAAGGAATACCCAGCTGTATTTTTCGGATATCCTACAAATGACATTTGTATGCTTTGGGTTGCGCGGCAACGACGATGCACTTGGACAACATAGTATTCCTTGGAGGAGTTGTGGTGGAACCCCTTGACCTCCCTTGTCACTCAAATATGATGCTCTCCGGGTAAAACCCAAGTTTCGGTTTTGAGCAGAGCGGGCAAACAGTGTACCCGTCGCTTTCCCTTTGGGGGCGCCGTCTTGAAGGTCCGGCCTTCTGCCAGTAATGAGTTGCTCACGTTCTCCTATAATGTCGTTGTCAACTATGTGAATGCGTCGCCTCGGGACCAGTGTGAAAGTCAGAACAGCGGGTCCGAAGATCTTCTATGTTGTTGGGTGTTTGCTTTGCCCGCTTGGGCCGTAGGGTCATCGACTCATCGGGCGCGTGGCCACGGGGCCGATGTGAAAGCTGAGCGGCAACATTTGCAGGGGCAGGGCAGGCGCCATCCAGCGGTGGTCTCCTCCACCGGCTGCGGTGGCTTGCAGCTCGGCCCGCGCCGCGACCGCGACGACCAAGACGACGACCAGGGGCGTAGGTCGTGGAAAAGCGCCCTCCTTGGCCGTGGGCTGGGCGGAAAGGAGTTGCCTCCGTCGAGGCCCAGAGCCCTCCTCCCCCGCCCCGCCACCGCAGCTGCACGCTAGTCAGCCGACACCGGAGTAAGGGCGACCGCCGCGTCTCCTGCGACAGCGACTGCACCT
>NC_041380.1:471959623-471973800 GCF_002162155.2 Triticum dicoccoides | reverse complement strand
GGCCTTCTTTGAATCATCCGATCACGCCCCTCCTTCGCCTCTCCGCGCCGGCAACAGCAACAGCAACCTCCAGGAGATCGATCAGGCCATCACCGACACGCTTGCCGCCCCCTCGAGTTCCCGTCGGTCTCCATCACCGCGGCTTGCCAGGCCCCCCCAACGGCCGTCTCCACCAGGCTCCAAGTCAGCGCGGTGACGCAACAAGTGCTTCAGCTCCAGCTTGACAGCAGTGCCGACGCGCCAAGGCCAGGCCACGCCCTCTTCACCGACGCCCCGGCTCCGCTCCTTCCCGCCGCTCCAGCCAGGCGCTCCTCCGCCCCCTCCCCCCAAAGATCGAGTCGGCGCCACCCCAACCAGGCAGAGTGCACGTCAGGTTGCGGCCAACTCCAAGGTGCCAGTGGCACAACACACCGCGCTCCTGCTTGTGAAGAAGCTGGGCTTGCTGGGGCCAAAGGAGGCCATGACGGCTCAGGTTGCCGAGGCGCTGATCAACCATTTCGACGAACCCCTCTCTGACGATGACATCTCCATCATCGCCAAGCTCACTCGCCTCGACCCGGAGGCGCTTCGCATCGCCGGCGGCATGGCCGGCCCGGACGCTGCAACTACAGTTGTTTAGTTATGTTAGATCATCATCGTTTCAACATTAGCCAGCAGCGATCGGCCTTAAGCCGTTCCAAGTTAGGATCAATGTTAGCCGTCTGTAGTCTCCGTGTCAGGACTTGTTGGCCCGCTTCGCGCCAGAGATTCTTGGGGCCTGTTGGTGGTCTCTAGCGCGCCTGGGATAGGTTGGATGTGTACCTGTATTTGCTTTACATCAATGAAATTCAAATGCTGCTGGAGTTTCTACTTGTGCCCAATGATTAGCACGCCCATTTCTATCATGAGTTGGAATGTCAGAGGACTAAACTCGCCAGCGAGAAGAGCTGTTGTCAAAGAACTAGCTGAATCCCACAGGACTTGTATCCTTTGCCTGCAAGAGACAAAGCTCAAAGCCTAGTCTGCTGAAATTGTCCGTGAGCTGGGTGGTAATACCCTGGACGGCTGTGCGGTCCTGCCGGCCATGGGCGCCCGTGGTGGCGCAGCGATCTTGTGGAATAAGCAGTTGCTAGACCTTGTCACGCACGTCGTTGGTGCCTTCTCCATCACGGCCAGAGTCTCAGTCATTCAGAGAAACTGCTCTTTCTGGTTGACGACGGTGTATGGCCCGGTTGACGACGCCCTCAAGGATTCCTTTCTCGCTGAACTGGTTTAGACAGCTCCTCTAGCAGGGCAACCATGGCTTATAAACGGTGATTTCAACATCATCTACGAGGCCAGGGATAAGAGCAATCTAAATCTGAACAGGAGGATCATGGGGCAGTTCAGGAGAGCAATCGATTCTGCAGGCCTGAAGGAGATAAAATGCAAGAACAGGCGCTACACCTGGACAAATGAGAGGACTAACCCGACGATGGTGAGCATTGACAAGGTGTTTTGCAACACAGAATGGGATGATCTCTTCCCCTCGCACATGCTCATGGCCGCGTCAACCGCTTGCTCCGACCACTGCTCTCTCCTTTTAGCAGACGCGGCTGCGCCCAACAGGAAGGCCACATTCAGATTCAAGTCTTTCTGGCCGCGGTTCCCACACTTCCGGGAAACGGTCGAGCGGGCCTGGCTGCGGCCGGTCGACTGCACATGTCCCCTGGCCAGACTGAAGATCAAGATGCAGTGAGCGGCCCATGATCTGAAGATTTGGTCCAAGTCATTGTTCAGCGATGCAAAAGTCTAGTTCCACTTGGCAGCAGAGATCATTCTCAGGCTTGACGTTGCACAAGAAAAGCACCAGCTCACAACGGCAGAATCCAACCTGCGCAAGAAACTCAAGCAGAGGCTCGTGGGGTTGGCAGCAATCAAGCGCGCGCGCAAAAGGTAGGCTGCAAGAATCACCTGGCTCCGGGCTGGAGACGCCAAAACTGCATTCTTCCAGGCCAAGATCAACACAAGAAGAAGGAAGAACTTCATCCACTCCCTACAGACTGATTCGCACACTGCAACCTCGCACGCTGATAAAGCAGCCGCCGCCCATGATCACTTTGTTAACCTGCTGGGCACCAAGCGGGACCGCGGCTGCACAATAAACTGGGATGGAATTGACCTGCCCACTGTCAGCAACGCCGGCCTGGATAATCCCTTCACCGAGCAGGAGGTTTGGGCTGCTGTCATCGCCTCGCCCGCTGACAAGGCGCCGGGGTCGGTTGGTTTCTCGGGCACTTTCTTTCGCACCTGCTGGAGCACAACCAAACATGATATCATGGCCGTATTTGATCATTTCTACAGCCTGGGGGGGCAACTTCTCAGCCCTGATCTCTGCCACGATCGTTTTACTGCCGAAGAAAGACGGGGCTTCATGCATGCGCGACTTCAAACTGATCAGCCTCATCCATTCGATCGCCAAGCTGATCTCCAAAGTACTGTCTATGTGATTGGCGTCGGTCATTGGGACGATCATTTCCCCAGCGCAGTCAGCTTTCCAGAAGACGAAGTGCATCCATGACAGCTTCTTATTCGTTCAGAACACTGTACGATCTCTGCATCGCCTAAAAACCCCGGCCCTGTTGCTGAAGCTGGACATTGCAAAGGCGTTCGACAATATCTCATGGGAATTTCTTCTCGAGCTGCTTGATAAAATGGGCTTTCCGGCGCGCTGGCGCGATTGGGTAACCCTGCTCCTCTCCACGTCATCGTCCTCCTGCATCCTGAATGGCGTCCCGGGCAGCGCGTTCATGCACCTCTGCGGGTTGAGACAAGGCGACCCCCTCTCCCCGCTGTTGTTCATCCTCTGCATCGACCCCCTGCACCGGCTCCTTCAGGCTGCAACCGCTGCAGGCCTCTTGACCGCGGTGCCGGGGATGGGCGCGCGCATGTGCACCAGCCTCTACGTCGACGACGCCGTCATCTTCATCAACCCAATCAAGCAAGAACTAGACGAGCTGATGCTCATCCTGCACCTCTTCGGTGAAGCTACAGGACTGCGAGTGAATTTAGAAAAATCTTCAGTCATCCCGATTGCTTGTGAAAGCATAGACCTCGGCGCGATTCTTCTTAGATTCAGGGGGTCGTCGCAGCGCTGCCCACTACATACCTAGGGCTGCCGATCATTGTGGGAAAAATTAGGTTAGTACACCTTCAGTTCATCCTTGACAGGATACGAGCGCGGCTGGCCGGTTGGAAAGGTCGGCTCATGCACATCGCTGGCAGAAGAGTGCTGGTGCGGTGCGTCCTCTCGGCCATGCCCACCTTCGCCATCACGGCCCTTCAAGCACCGAAACGATTCTTCAAGGACGTCGACAAAGCAAGACGGCGCTTCCTATGGGCGCAGGATGAGGAGATCTCTGGTGGAAAATGCAAGGTGCGCTGGTCGGCGATCACCTCGCCGGAGCGCATTGGTGGGCTGGGTATCCATGACCTAGACAAATTCGCTCGGGCGCTGCGCTTGCGCTGGCTCTGGTACTCCTGGACGCGACCGGACCGTCCCTGGGTCGGCTCGGGCACTCCTTGCGACGCCACTGACCAGGCCCTGTTCGCGGCCTGCACCGCGGTCACCATCGGCAACGGCACCACGGCCTCCTTCTGGCAATCCACCTGGCTAGGAGCTAGGCCTCTATGCCAGGCCTTTCCGGCAGTCTTCGCGCGCTCCATCAGGAAAAACCGTTCGGTCAAGGACGCGTTGCACGAGGACAGATGGGTCCTAGACCCGCGGCACGGCGACCACGAGAGCATCATGCCCATGGTGTTGCAAATGGCTAGAGAAATCCGTGCAGCCAACATCACAATGGAAGACGGAGTGGAAGACACGATCAGATGGACGATCAGCAGCTCAGGCCAGTACTCGGCGCGATCAGCATACGACATCCAGTTCCCACCTTCAGCCGCTGCAGAGCCCACGAATTTCAGAGGATCGGTCTGGAAAATCTGGGCGCCAGGCAAGATCAAGATCTTCTTCTAGCTCCTGCACCTGGACAGGTTATGGTGTTGCGACAGATTGTAACGCCGCGGATGGCCCAACAACTACTTCTGCCAGTTCTGTTTCCGAAGCCTCGAGACCTCCTCGCACCTCTTTTGGGAGTGCCCGACCGCCGTCCAAGTCTGGGACCAAGTGGCCTCATGGTGCGGATGCAGCGCCCTGGCACATTCGTGCTGGAGCTCAGGAACAACAACTGTTGATCAGGTTAAAAGGATGATCGACCAAGCCTCCCCAAGATTCCGTCGGGGAACAAAATCGCTGTTGGCCCTTGTTTGCTGGCACATTTGGCTTGCAGGCAACGCATGCACATTCAGAGGAAAGACTGTATGCGTGAGAAGTATCACTGAGGCTTGCAGGCGAGACATGGAGCAACGGAGGATCGCTGGAGCGAAATGCATGGAGCACCCGTTCAGGAATGTACCGTGAGAAATAGCGCTAGTTTAGCACTGCTGCCTGTACGCAGGCCTGTAACCTCCCCCTCACCCCATGATCACTTGATCAACACTTGTTTTCCCGCCTTCTCTCTGCTTAATGAATGAAACGCCAGCCGAGCTGGATCTTTAAAAAAAAACATATGCTTTTAAGGTGTTGTTGGCCTCTTGGATTTTTTTTAGGGAATCTTGGCCTCTTGGATGGCTATCTCGATGGCGAGGGAGTCTATCTCGCGCGCGCCCGCTGCGACGCGCGAATTCCAACAGGCCACACTTGCCCGTTTTAGCAAGTCTTGGGCTATTGTTTAAAGTAAATCTGGGCCCCACCCCGGGCCCCGCCCGTTGAAATCAGGGGGCCGGTGAGATTAAGTTTTACGGGCGAGAGAGAGTAGGAGGGTCCAACGCACATGTGGGCTGATGCGTCTTCATGGGTAGGCCCATCAGCCATCGGCTTCCGACAATGCGAGGAAATGAGATCGCTCGTTGCGACGCTCGCTCGCGAAGGAGCGTTTTCGCTCGATGGCTCGCTAGATACGTTCCCAAACTTCTTTTCAGAAGATTTTTCTTTGAGAAGATACGTTCCCAAACTAAACACCCTTTCATTACAACCCGCTGGCAGACCCCCACTGGGGGCCCACTGGCAGCGGCACGGAGACGCCGAGAACGACCGCCCAGCTGTGCCTGTGCGTGCAACGGAGCCTTCGAGGGCAAGAACGAACAGCGCGTCCGGTCGACACCCACCCACCAGACAAATAATAATAAAGCAAAGACACCGCACCGAAGGCGAACGGCACCCAAGCCTCCGACCTCACCTCCGATCCACCACCAACACGGCTCGAGCTCTTGGCGGAGGAGGAGGTGTCGGCAGCTTCGTCGTCGCGGTCGCCAGGCAGACGCAGGCGCGGGAAGAGAGGCGGAGATGAGACGGCCGCTCGGCGCATGCGGCAGCAGATCCAGCCCGGCCGCTGCTTTCCTCCTGGCCGCCGCCGCGATCTGCGCCCAGTTCGCCACAGGTGCGTGCTCCCTCCGGCCCCGCTCGATCTGCTCTAGCCCGCCGGGATCTGCGAGGGGTGTTGGAGATCTGGCTGAGGGGCGTCGCTTGGGATCGGCGAAGAGTCGCCGGCCCGCTGATTGGGGGATTCGGGATTCCGTTATTATCGTCAAGTGCAGAATTATTATGGTTTGCGAGTCTATTTAATTATGAAGATTTGTATTTAGGCCGAAGAGCTCGCGATATCCCCGTGGCAGTTTCACTTATTTTCATGAATAAATTCACCAGTTTAACCGTAGGATCCTGATTTCAGTCCAATACTTTTGGCCTTTCGCCTCAGGTCGATTGGATTGCTGTAGCGTTTCTCTTGGAAGTCGAAATAAGAAATTACATGGGACAAATAGGTGCATGCGCTAGAGTCAGCTCCTTGCTATCGATGTCGAAACTATTTGCGGAAAATGCGTGCCGAAAATTAGAGCTGTTAGTTCCAGATTGATGCATCACACTTGGAGCCTCTGATAAATATTAGCATTTCTCTGCTATTTCCGCCCCTTATCGAGGTGACGATCAAGAACTAGCAAAATGGCTAACTACTGCATAGAAAGGAAACTGCAAAAGCAAGATTCATATGTTGGGCACACCACTTTATTATTTGTCGCGTTTTGCTAGGACTGTTACAGAATTATTGTCTCTGAACCACATCACTGGCTTTAGTATTGCATTGTTTTTATTGCTTTTACAATCATTTCTCTTCATGATAAAAGCCAAGCCATTTCATATCTATTAACTGTTTTTTAGTCTAGAGCAGCATAGCCCTTGATAAAGAGGAAGTTTAATATAGAACCATGTGTCATATGGGTGGTTATGGCCAGCTCCGACTCAATTATTTTACTTTGGTGTGCCCAAATTATGGTAAAGCGTTGTGCCAAAATGTAGCGGTCTCATGCGGTCATACTTCTGACCATTACTTTATAGTAGCTTCAAATTGGAAAGAAAAACTAACTTCTTGCTCTAAATCATAACCATTGCATACTTTTGGTGATGCAGCCTAAGTAGGATGCAACTTGCTGCAGAACCGAATAGTGTAATAGAGTTGTTAGTAATGTAGCCCCCCATCTCTTGCTACGTTCACTTTGTTCCTTTGCTGAGCGGATTTACGAGTTTTTTCTAGCTTGATCTTTAAATTTCCCAAGAAAGATAAAATAGAATTGTGCTAGCTATACAGTTACTGCAAATTATTGTCGGGGCTGGGTTTATTTATCCCAGGTTGTCTAGAAACATCTGAACCAACATCATAGCATAAGTCGTGATCAATTAGCATCATGTCTGAACAATCTCAGTTTGTTCTTTTAATGTACTTTGTAGGGTTTCCATTTAAACAACACGATGATTCAGTAACTCAGTCACTTATGATAGTTTGTATGGAAATCAGCCAAAGTCAGCCAGGTTATCATAGGATTTGTAGCTTGCCAGCTAGTAAGATCTTGCCTGTACTGCTTGCCACTGGGAATCAACTAGAAAATGTATCTGGTATCCAGCAGGTAGCAGTTGCAAATGGTTTTGTGCAAGTTTCATACATAGTGATGGTTATGTATGCTAGCACAGGATAGCAGAAATGCAGTTCAGTTGGATGCTATAGCGCAAGATTCATTGATCTTGAAGCAATAGCCGTAAAAGTGAGAAAACGTTGCTGTTGAGAACTGGGTGGTAGCCCAGTGTTGGAAGCGCTGTAGTGTGTCCACATCGGTCTGGGTTTAACTCCCGGTGGGTGCGGAATTTTGCCGCTATGGTTAGATTTTGTGTGATCTGTTTCCTGTGCCTCTCATTTCCTTCTTAACCAAAAAAAAAAACGTGGGCAGGGTTCCTCCGATGATGGTTGCTTTTTTTTTCTGTTGAGAAAATGATGCTGCTGTATTGCATTGTTGTTCTATTTTCAAGGTCCTAACGTTTGTTCCAAGCTTGGGGCACACATAGATTGAATAAACCACTTAAGTTATCCATATGCCCAAGTACACACTCAAGATTTTAGATCACTGAAATGTATCTACGATGTTTGCAGGACTAGCTGATGATGCATCTAAAGATGAGTCAAAAGGTCACACTGGCCAAACAGTTTTGTTTGTCCTGCTAGGAATTGGTGCAGCCGGTCTGTTGTCATTCTTCCTTTTCAAGTATTGGCAGAAGAAGAAAAGAGAGGAGCAACATGCACGGCTGCTGAAGTTATTTGAAGAGGATGATGACATTGAGGTCGAGCTTGGCCTTAGAGATTGATAATCTTCTCTGTACAGCAAAAGTATCTTGGCTGACAAGGTATATCTATCACTACGGCAGCATATATGATTGATGTAACGCTCTGTATATTGTAGTACTTCCTTTGACACTTTGATTTCGTATCTACATGTGTTTTTTTCATGTACTTAGTCCTGTGATGTTTCATTGCCTAATGTGCTCACATAAGTTTCCCTGATCTTAATCTTAATGCTGGACTTCAGTTTTTTCGTTAGTTTTAATTAGTTATTGGTTGAACAGTTTTAGACCAGCAAAAATCTAGTTGAAGATAAAAAGGCCAAAACAGGTGCTTGCCTAATGACGATATATGGTGTTTGGGCCTTGGGGTACCTATGTACACAATCATTTTAGTAGTTTAACTACACAAAGTTCTTATGATGACTATACAAGACATTAGTTAAATATTGAAAAGTTAGACATTGCTTGTAGCCTCGTATTATCATATTACGCGCCAAAAGTTTTGGCAGATGCAAATATTACATGTTCAAACCAAATAATTTTGTGATTCATTGACAACCTCTTTTGATTCCAAGCAACATTCCTTCTCGTGTACTTGCATGCATGCGACCAATAAAATCAATGAGGATATTTACGGTACATGATGCCACACAATTATGTAAAGGCATAACCAGTTTGATTATCCTAAATAATGGTACATGATGCCACACAATTTAGTGGAAAATGTGTGAACTTGTCTTGCGTTTGAATCTAAACAGCTTACATAACCAATATGTCTTGAATTTAGTAACAGAAAATCTGCAGCACAAGACATCTTTTTTTACTCTTTTTTAATACAAATTCTCGTTCTTGACAGGTTTTGCTGGCAGATCATCACATCATCTTTGTGTTAATGTAAAGAATTTGTTGTATTTAAACTCAGACAGCCTACTGAGGAAGGTCTACTGTACCTTAGTTTTATATATGGTGAATATCTTGACATTCACGATCCATGAAAATAGCTCTACAAAGTGTCAAGGTTTTCGAAAACATTCTTTTGTTGCAAAACAGGTTCTGATATATATACACCTCTCTAGTAAAAGGCATAACCCAGCCAGTGATTTCTTCTACTGTAGCATGCTTCCTGGCTGTATTGCGTATAGCACATGGGGGCTCTGGGTTCTGTTTAAGTTCTGTATGCAACCTTTTCTTCTACTCGATGCTTTCTGGTGCCATACCACTTTTACTTACTTTTAGGGTCTTACTGGATTAGCCTTTTACTTACTTTTAGGGTCTTACTGGATTAGCCTAAGGCATCCGCTCAAGATTACTGTACTTTCAATGATATAATGATGATCATACCTAATCTAGTGATCTGTTTCTCTGCGCCCGGGATAGAGCAGTACCGCTTAATGGAAATGGCTCAAACCTGTTATTTTTTGCTCACTGAAAAGGAACATAGATGATTCGTGGTGTTTTAAATTTAGTTTGATCTGAAGCAGGGTTGCCATATGGACTAATTTTCTAAATGTTATGCTTTTGCTGCTATATCATGAGCATGCCAGTGAAAAACGAAAAACTGTTAAGGCATGTGACAGAAATTAACCGCTTTCCATTGTTCAGCTCATGTTGAGCTTTGATGTTGTCTTCTCAAAATGTGTGATGCCCATGACCCCTGTATGAACAAGCCAGTATATACATGTACTGATGCGGACAACATATTGCGCATGGCCATGGCTTGAAAGCAATGATTCGGTGAATCATTACGGATATCTTTCTTCTTACCTGAAACAAGCCCAATGCTCCTTTTGAGCCAGGGTCTCTTTGAGGCCGACTTTGTAACATCGTTTCTCAAGATAAACAACGGGCTGGCAGGGTAAATGCAAAGGGGGCCTGCATACTTCTATACAAAAGGCCACAACGTGTGTGGTCCATCGATCATTGCTTGCATGCTGCCACCAGGAGAAAAACAAATAAAGTAGCAACAGCTAGTGAAGTGAGTGCAGCGATTCGGTGTCTAGGTGCATCTGCAAAGCAAGTTCAAATAAAATAGAAATATTCAAAACAATCTAATTTTTTCCGGTATCTAAGATGCTTGAATGCGCGATGTGCATGCAGAAGTTGGTGTTGCACATTTGAGGAGGTCGTTGCAAAAAAAAAAAAAACATGAAAAAAACATTGAAAAAAAATCATTGTTTGGACCTGATTTTCCCCCATAAGTCCTCGAATGTGTAAACATCCAGAATTTTTTGGATTTACTGGTTATCGGTTGCAGATGAGCCCAAGCTTAGACGCGAATTACCACTAGTAAAGATCACGATAACATGACATGGAGTTTCTTAGCTCGAGCCCATATGAACCCGGATGAACAGTAAAATCATAAAATAATAAAAAAGCTAATTTTTTGTGATAAATATTAACAAAAGTTTTCAATGCTTGCAAAGTTTCATTGTGAAATAACATTTGTAGAAGCCGTGACCAAAAAAACAAAAATCAATGCTAAAAAAAGTGTCACTTTCAAAAGCACTTCGGAGTGACTATTTTGTTTTTTCGCCACGCCTTCTACAAATATCATTTCACGTTGAAATTTACAGGCGCACAAAACTTTTGTCAATGTTTGCCACAATATTTTTTAAAATTTGTTTTCATTTGTTTCGATTTTAGTGTTAATCCTGAGATCAGAAGTGTACTTTTCAACGAAAACAGTTCCTTTCCCTTCACCACCAGAGTGTTCCAAACACAATTACTCTCTCTGCACGTAGCCGGTGGGTGGTGCTTAACCACTTGTTTCCTCTTTTGCCCCCTCATCTTCGCGCAGTGGCATCGCCCGAATGGCCACCACCCGGGCACGCAGAGCCATGCATGGTGCCGATGGATGGATTCGATCAAGCGCGCGCGGGCGCGGGTCGCCGTCGCGCTCTTGAAGGGGGTATAAATGGTTGGTCCCGGCGTTTCCGATCCGGGGCAGGGGCTCCCGAAACGGAGCTGCCTCACGGCAGAAGCAAAGCTCCCTGTTGAGGAAGAGATGGCAATCCGTGCGCCTGCGGCCCGCTGGCCGGCTTTGCGCCGAGATGGGGAGGCGTGAACGCCGTGGTCCTCGCCCTCGATAACGGAAGCCGCGAGAGCGACGGCCACGACTTGGATCGTGCTGCCGGTAGCCCGAACAAAGTTAGAGCAGATGCCCATGGCGCTAGCGGCCATGTGCATGCACCTCTCTCCGAGTTAGGATGGTTAGTTGTGACTGCCGCGGTCTGGATAACCTTACCTAGCTCGTGAGAACGATCACTTGTGTTGTGTCTCTCCGGTCTAGATGTGCGTACACACGTAGAAAAAACAACAAGCACTTGAGCCTACATCATCGTCTTGCATGCACCCACCCTTAGCTAGATATGTCAAAGTAAGATGATCTATATGTGTGATAAGTACCTTTCTTGAATGTTAGTTGTGTTGATGCACTTGACCGACTTCGGAAGACAAATTAGGCTGCGATGGATATGTTCATTTTTTCCTGTCATGTTAGTTGTGTCACATGTAGATAGTTTGCTTTGCTTCCCTATACATGACAGAAAAAAAATCACATTGTTACTTTGCGACTGATCATGTGCATTTTTCAAATGTCATTTCGCTGTCCGGGTGGAGTTTATGCCCCCTTGTAGTGTCGCCCATATGTCTTGCGATTGGATGATGTGGCTGTTTTTCAATTGGATGATATATGCCTTGTGTTGGTAATTTTTTAATTTTGCAGAAACACTTTTTTCTTTCATAGGGCGAAGCTTGCTTCTCGGCCACATAATATTTGCTTATGAACGCATTGGCTCCGCATCTTCGTACTGGGCCGAGGACTTCAAACACTAGAGGATCACTGGGTGTTGTTGGCAGTGGCGTGTGATCAGCTGGAATGGTCCTTATCACGTTTCTCTTCTACTTCTCTTTTCCGAGTGGCTTTTCATCGGCCATGTCCCGTTGATATTGTCTTGATGTACAAGTGGTTGTGTGCATCCTAAATGCAAAGAAACAATAAAAGCTCGAGTTATTTGAAAGAGCAATGTTTGCGCAATTTTGAATATATGATTCTCACTTCAAAACTTTGATCAAGTTAAGTAAAGAAGCTGACATAAACAACATTCCCCTCATATGGCCAGGGGAGTTTGGGCGTGCATGGTTAAGCGTAGTTGCCAAGTAGTGGCAGACACATCTTTTATAAAGATCGCGTAGGGGTTAAGTCATTCCCTTCCCTGGTGCCCATGCATGTACTCCTGTTAGACTCCGATTGTGGCTTATATGTCCTTGATGTGTTCTCTTTGTACCGAATGCCGAATGATGTTACTTGTACTTTAATAATATAGATGTATGCATCACATTGATGGAGAGGCAACCTCCTTCTGAAAAAGGACGACTCAATAACCTTGCATCATGCATGCACCCTTGGGGGATTCGCTACAAATGTCAAAGTAAGATGATCTATATGTATGACAAGTACCTTTCTTGAATGTTAGTTGTGTTGATGCATATGGCCGACTTCCTAAGACAAAATAAGCAGCTACCAGTAGCTTCCTTTGTTTCTCTAGCTATAAAGAAAAAAATTCATATTGTTTGCGACTCCAGTCTATTCATTTTTCAAATGTCATTTTGCTCAGTCTATGTGGCGCACTTGGCTTTTATTTTTCAGCCAATTTTCTTTATTAACTATCAAAAATCCCTTCTATATGAAAAGACAAAGTTCATGGTGGTTGCTCATTAAAACCCTTTGTGGTGTTGCCAATATGTTTGGCCGTTGATCGCGGAGATTATGCAAAACATTGTGGGCTCTAATCCACAGTTTGAGACAGCTACCATTTGTTGATAATTATGATTTTTTCAGGAACATGCATGGTTGTCTTTGATAAGAGGAAAGTTCTCTTCTATGAGATATTTACACCTATACATATCAGCTCCCGTCGATATTGTTTCCATGTGTGATTTTTCTTGTGTGCCTCCTAGATGCGTAGGCCGAGAGTTGAAATCTTATGATTGTATCATCTATTGATGTGGTTGCAAAGACTTGTGGTTGCAAAGACTCGATAAAAGCTTGAGATTTTAGTTATCTAATAAAAGAGCAATGTTTTTCCCAATTATTAACGGCAAAATTTTGATCAAGTTAAGAAAACCAGAGACGAACATCACTTCCTTCCTTAATATGGCCAGGAGAGTTTGCCCATACATGGTTAGAGCATCTACAAATCCGGCCTCTTAAATGCCCGCGGACGTGCCTAGGTTCGTCCGCGGGCAATGATCGGGCATCCCTTAAAATTTCATCTCTGTATATGAATACTTCATACTTCAGTCCCTAAGACCATACAAACCATGCAAAGTAAACATCTACGTAGTCGTAGATCAACTAAACCTAAGCTAGACTACTCGTCGTTGGAGATGTCCACTATCTCCGTTCCGGGCTCCGGGTAAGTGGCCAGCAGATGCAACTCCGGCTCTACGGTGGCCTCCATCTCCACTTCCACCTTGTCGAAAAGCACGTCGGTCTCCGTCGAACTCCGCCATGGCGTCTTTCATGGTGAAGCCTGCAACCGGCACCGGCTCCTCTTCCTCGGGATCCGCCACCTCCATGGGCTTCGACTGCTGCTCCCCTCCTCTTCCTTATCCATGTCCTTCTCCTCCGGCTCCGGCGAGTCCGGAGGCAGGCCAGCTGCGATCCGGGCGGCGCACCTCACCCGGATCTCCTCCTGAAGAACCGGCGATCTGGCGTTAGCATATTGTAAGTCATCTTCTTCCGCTGGGAAATGGCGGAGGCGGACGACGAGGGAATAGGGAGACAAAAAGATATGAATGAGCTCAGGCTAGCGACGCGGAGAGGGAGGAAGAGGATGTGGCTAGGGCAGGGGGACGCCGTCCGGCTTCAACATCCAGACTTTGGCATCGGGCGGCGAGTTGGAGCGACGCCACGAGGCGTTCACACTCCCACCGGAGAAGACGCCCGACGGGCCGTTGGGTTTTCAGGCGATTTCGTGTGTGACCCGGCTGTCAGTCCGATGTGGCGGACGTTCTCGGGCCTCAACATATCCGCCCTACATTTAGGCTGGATATGAGGGGTGGTGGTCAGCCCGGATGTTTGAGGCCGGTTTGAGGCGAGAGGGTTGAGTTTTTCAACCGGTCAGTGACCGGCCGGACCGCCCGGGTGTTTAAGATCGGTTTGAGGCGCCCCATTATAGACCCTCTTAAGCACATAATAGCTGTGAAGTATTGGCAGCCTAAAGAGATTGCGTAGGGATTAAGCTCTTCCCCTTCCCCCGGTGTCTTCCAGTTATGGTGGAGATTATTTCTCACGACGCACATATTCATGGTCTTTGCTATGTGACTGCCGTAAAAAAGAGCTCGTCACGTTAGAAAAGTCAGTGAACTCCGCAGGCACGCCACACACCATACCACTCTCTCCTTCCTTCTTTAAAAGGAAACCTTGCTAGCTGCAGCGAGACCAGCCCCTTCCACTTGCCCTCTTGGCTGCAGCTTCCTGATTTCACCCCCCCCC
>NC_041380.1:471951790-471959132 GCF_002162155.2 Triticum dicoccoides | reverse complement strand
CTGGACTCTGGGTACGGTCGATCGCTGCTTCGTCTTCCTTACACCTCTGCCTAGCTCCTCAATCTGCGGGGCTTCTTGTTCCGGAAACGGGAGAGAAGCCCTCCTTTTCACTAGATCTCTTTCTAGCTCTTGGTCACATGTAGACATCTTCATATTTTGGGGGTTTCAATCTAGGGCTTGCTTTGAGATCGATCTCGGCGCATGCAGATTCCTGTTGTTTCTCTTGTAGCTCTGGTGATTTTTGTTGCAAGGAGGTCAAGCAGTTTAATTTCCTCTTGTGTGTGTTTGGTTCCCTCTCTCTTTCTTGGAATCTCTCGAACTTTGTGTGTAAAAGCTGTAGACATACTTTCCCTCTCGACTTGGTTTTATGCATGTGGTTGTGTGTTCTCCTTGCACGCAGTTGCTTGCATGCGTACCAGCTAGCTCAGGATTAGCACAAGGTTTCGGTGCATGTTTCAGATCTATCTACTTTCGTTTCGAGGGTAGATCTATGAAAGATTCTATCTATCTACTAGTACTACGTATAACATCTTTATTTTTCTTCATTTCTTTGCATGATATTCTGTTCTTAATTGTTTAAGCTCAAAATTTTGTTTTTGCGCACAACTAGATCCAGCCAATAGTACTAGACTTGATTCAAACGATTTAGGCAACTGAATTTTGGTCTAAAGGTTCAGGCTAACTGCGTCCTAATCAAGTTCATCAAGGTCTATTATTCTCAGCAGACGTTCAACATCAACCCACGATCTATAGACTACACACTATACATGCATGCAACTGTTAATTTTACTGTTTTGTTCCCGTCCTAATTAAACTCGATCTCATCAGTATCTTTAAGGCCATCTTTGTTGTATTCTTTCAAGGTTAGAGTTGCTTGCTACCATGGGGAGGGGGAAGATCGAGATCAAGAGGATCGAGAACACGACGAGCCGCCAGGTGACCTTCTGCAAGCGCAGGAACGGGCTGCTCAAGAAGGCCTATGAGCTCTCCGTCCTCTGCGAAGCCGAGATCGCCTTGATCGTCTTCTCCGCCCGCGGCCGCCTCTACGAGTATGCTAGTAACAGGTACGCATGGGCACGTAGCTACCCAATATCCGCCCGAAAAGAAGCTTGTCAAGCTAGACGTGACGTGATTTCGAGAAGCTAGCATGCTACTTTTTTGGATTAATGTTAGTTTCTTCCCTTTCTTTTGGTAAAATTTGAGTTCTGAATTTTTAGTTGCAATGATGTGCTTGTGTTTGATCTGTCTACCCCTATATATGTCTGCGAGGCCATTGGTCAAGCATGCTGTTTTTTGCATGCACGGGGGGATGATCAATCTCATGCGTGTCCACTGTCACACAAAAATGAACTCTAGAAGTGCTTCTATTTGGTCCAGGATTTTAGAAGGAGAGAATCAGAGAAAGTTCATTTCGAACCTTCAAGTATTGCCTAAGGTCCGGTTTAATCCCAGGCTATTAACCGTCTGCGTGTAATAACACTAAGAATTAAACTAGACCATGTCATATATGCTTCTGCTGTGTGGATGAAATCAAATGACTAGAGGCTGTATGGTCAGCTGACCGCAGATTTTCTTTAGCAAGATTATGAAACAATTTTTTTTAATTTTTAACAAGCCGGGAAATTGTGCAAAATGTGTTGATAATCATATGTATTCGGCGCGATAATGTTTGAGTCCTGGCACAGCCACTGTATGTAAGGACCTGGTATAAGCTAAACTTTAGTTAGCTAGTCTTTAGATGGAAAATGATAGGGCCAGGTGCATTGGGTGAGTTCACCCATGTACTGATGTACAAGCTTTGAAAACGTATACTATTTGGTGATATACGACCCATAAATTTTGGCAGAAAATTGTGTATTTTCATGCTTCACCCAAAAACAAATATGTACGTTCAAGCAGTACTGCATTCAAGAAGTATGTGCTAGGCACAATACTTTATTTTTGTAGTGCACCAAAAGTAATAGTGAGCAATTTTTTTAGTAGGTTTGGGCACTTCATCAAATGCATTATTATACTAGTATAATTTAAATTTCAACGATATACTGTAGTTCTAATGGTGGAATAATACTAGTATCACACTTTGGCAAAAAAAAAACACTTTCTGGAACAACGCTATAATTTGAACGCATCATTGTTGGTATAATTCATCCCTTCTCATGAATTAATTGATGGCAGTGTACACTCATTCCATGGCTTGTTACTATAGTCTGAATTTGCCTTCTCATTTTCATTTTCAAAGGTATAAAGAGTTTTGTTTAATTAAGATCCAAGAGTACGTATACGTATACCTTCAGTTGTCTTTGCAGTCGCCGTATACGTACGTGTGACCATGCGTATAATGGCTTGGATGCGTCAGCACGTGCAGCAGCCAGTAGGCATGGCATGGCACACACGCCCCTGAAATAAAGGGTGGTTTCGAGTTTCGTTCATGTGCACCGGGCAGGGTGAGATGTGGATGTGGATATGTACATGTGTTGTCATCAACAAAGTAAATGGGTGCAGTGCATGCATGCTCGGTCGATGGTTGCATGGTGAAGGAAACCCAGGTTGGCTCTTCCCGCCTGCTCCCTTTCCTCTGCCGTGCTAAGGGTGTTAAAGAGCTCCTCCACTCGAGATTCAGATCATCAGATGCATGCACGCACGCACGCACATGCCTCTTTCCATGTCTCTCTATATATATTTTGTTGTTGATGAAATTATAGGATAGCTTAATTTGTAGTACGTACGTAGATCTAGGCTGGCTAACTGTCCTTTTGTGTTTCTGAATATTCTGTTCAGCACGAGGACGACGATCGACAGGTACAAGAAGGCTTCTGCAAGCGCTTCTGGCTCTGCTCCAGCTATAGACGTCAATTCTCAGGTGAGCGGTTCTGTTTGCAGTCCCAAACACGCTGTTTAACTTGTGATCATATGGATTACGTTTGATTCAGTACAAAACACAGCTCACGGCGTTCTGAAAATTCTGTCTGACGAACCAATGCCCGCTAGTACTATATAACTGTGTCCGTACCGTCTGCAGATGTGTGATCGCCTGTTGTAGATTAACACGCTTGTAAAATAACAATAGCTATCTGATGTGGTCGGTTAGCTACTAGTAACTGGTTCCAGTCGATTTACTTGATTTCGTACGTACACCAGCAATACTTTCAGCAAGAATCAGCGAAACTGCGCCATCAGATACAGTCCCTGCAAAATGCAAACAGGTATGTACGTACGTTGGAGTCACCAGGCCGAGGCTCACTTTCTCATCCTTTGATCATCACCTAATATTTATACTTAATTTTCTTCAGGAACCTGATGGGCGAATCCGTCGGCAACTTGACACTGAAGGAGCTCAAGAGCCTGGAGAACAGGCTCGACAAGGGCATCGGCCGGATCAGAGCAAAGAAGGTGATTTTTGCTTTGTGATTAACTAGTTACACACTTACATGTACAGTACTAGTTTTCACCGTTCCAGTCATCAATCAAGTTAACCAATATCCATATGCACTTTTGGTCGCCAGCACGAGCTGCTGTTCGCGGAGATCGAATACATGCAGAAGCTGGTAATTCATCCATCCATATGCATATACCGGTTGACTCCATTTCAAAATATGATTATCCTCCTGGTGCGTTTTGGCTAATCGACCCTTCCTTCCTCTTGTTCATCGCTGCACCATCCATCCATGCATGCACGCAGGAGGCGGATCTGCAGAGTGAGAACATGTATCTCCGAGCCAAGGTACGCACGGCACATTCCTGCATGCTTCTCAGTGTACTGTAACCAAAGATCGTCTGGTGTTGATCTCTAATAGTTGTAATGTGTTGCTCGATCGTCGGCCATGTATGCAAGCAGGTGGCGGACGCGGAGCGGCTGGCCCTGGCGGCGCCGCCGCCGTCGTCGGGCGGGGCGGAGCTGGAGGTGCTCCCGACGTTCGACGCGAGGACCTACTACCACCACCAGGCAGTGAGCATGCTGCAGGACGCGGCGGCGGCCTCCTCCTCCTCGCGCTACTCCCAGTCGTCCCAGGCGGCGGCGGCGGCGGCGACCACCGCTCTTCACCTCGGCTACCAGATTAAGGGGGGCCAACTGAACTGATCGACCGCTAGCTAGCTCCACTCGGCGGCTCGGGACGCGCGCGCGTCACGGCGGGAGATAGCACCCGCGCTGTCGACCGATCCATGTCCTCTACTAGTTCGATAGGTTTGCTGGATAACCTACGTACGTCTACTTTATTACCACAGTACTGTATTGCGGTATGCTACCTAAATAATTGCGTGATGTGTGCGAAGCGAGGAAGTGTATGTAGTACGTACGGGACGTGGCTAGTGAGTACGAGAGCGTGTGCGTATTGTGAAGAATGACCTGGCCTTTTATATATCACATTTGTGAGCAAGTGCACTTGTGCGTCAAGGCTAGATAGGGTCTTACATTTTATGAGTGATTTATATAGCCAAGTATTACTATTTTTCAAACGATTAAAATTACACAAAAATGCTTAACTAGTATATGTGGCAATGAAATTTGAAGTAAATGACCTGATATTTCAATATATCAAAGAAAATAAAACACACTATAAAGACAAATGTCCTTGATATAGTAAAAAAATTACATTGAAGACCTTGAAGTTGTCATCTCTAATTCCACCTTCTGTATCATGACGACTTTGCAAAAGATCAAACCTGCACAAATTTGATTAAAGTCCAAGGTTTTTACATATAAAGCAGAGCGAAAGCCTGTTTCAAAAGGGTTTCGACCCGCGACCTGCCCCTGGTAGGCTCGGGTGAACAACCACCAGACTGATGATTATTCATGTTTGGATGACAAATATCTATATCGAATAAACAGGGACCTAAAAATAAATTTAAAAATAATGTAACCCGAAAAAAGGGAGCACCGTGGCTCAACCATATGACCTCGTGGTCGATGTTAACTAAGATTACCTCCAGGCTATGACAACACAACATGTCATGTAGGAATAAACATTTTTCATGTTGTTATTCCTTCTTGTTCTATGTAAGAAAACAAATTATATTCTTGTGTTTGTGACATTTAAAAAATGCTTATGTGTTACAAAAAAAGGTATGCGACATTTTAAAAACGTCTAAACATTGTAAAACATATGTGTCAAAAAATAGACATCTGTACATATATTTTAAAATATGTTAACCATGTATTTGGAAAATGTTAAACATAATTTGAAAAAATTATATTTTTTGACGTCTATTTTTTCCAAGTATACATCTAAAAACATTTTTGTAGACGTTTAATAGTTTTTGAACATATGATTTACATTTTTTCAAATACAAAATTTTGAAACTTTTTGCAAATAAGTGTTCAACATTTTTGGATGGTAAGAAACACTTTTTGATGGGACAAAACACTTTTTAAACTACGTGAACATTTTTGTACATTGTATAAACATTTGTAAAAATGTCATGAACAGTTTTTTGAAATGCGTAAACATTTTTAAATACAATGTATATGTCTTTTTAAATGCACAAATATGTTTGACAATGTGTAAACATTTTTTTAAATGTCACGTACCTCTTTGTTGTAACACATGAACATTTTTAAATTGTCACAAACATAAGAATATAAGTGGTTTTCTTACATAGAACAAGAAGGAATAACAACATGAAAAATGTTTATCCCTTTTGGACATGTTGTGTTGTCAAACGCATTTCTTTTTAAATTTATTTTTTGGTCCATGTTTATATGATATACTCCCTCTGTTCCTAAATACTTGTCTTTCTAGGCATTTCAACAAATGACTACATATGGAGCAAAATGAGTGAATCTACACTCTAAAATATGTCTACATATATCCGTATGTAGTAGTCATTTGAAATGTCTAGAAAGACAAATATTTAGAAACGGAGGAAGTAGATATTAGTCGTGACATCAAAACATGAATGGCCACCGATCTGGTGGTTGTCCACCCGAGCTTACTAGGGGCAGGTCGTGGGTTTGAAACCCCACCATCACTTGTTTTTCATTTTATTTTAGCGACTCAATACGTAAATAAAAAAGGCAAGTCCTTTTCTACAAATCTATCATACGACAGTCGCTGACAACGGACCCTGGCCACGCTCGCATGCCACGTAGGCCACGGATACGTCCGCATACGCGAAATGTGATCGTATATGAACGTCCGGCCAAGTTTAATGACAAAAACACCCTAAATTCACTTTGACACATGGGAGCATATGCTCTTGCCACTGAAAAGTATATTTCAAAATGTCAAAATTTTCCAAACATAAATTTGACGTATGCATCTCAATATTATATGTGTGCACGTCAAGTTTTATAAAAAACCCGACATTTTATACGCCTTGTGTAAAAAAGACAAAATAATATCTCATGAAAAGCCTTTCTTAACACTAAATTTTGTCTTCTTTACATGTGACACAAAATTTGTTGGTTTTCTGCAAAACGAGTTTCTATGCACCTAGAATATCGAAATGTAGTTGGGAATCATTTTGTAAGAATTTTGCGACATTTCAAAAAATGACTAAACACATTTTAAAAACCAGGAGCATATGCTTCCATATACCAAAGCACCTTTCTTCAAAAACACGTATTTTATAAATTTATGCACCAAACTGGTCATCGTCTGCCGGTGTATTTACCTTCAAACTGCATTGAGCGCGTGCACATGTTGGCGTCGAACTGGACCGGCCATGGGATGCAGTGCGTGAAACAGACAGGAGCCCAAGCCTCGCCGTAGTACGTGTCAGGCCAGTGCAATGTGCATGCGGATGCGACTGGACATACCCCGGGTCTCTGTTGTTTCGGCCGGTGGAGTGCTGGACCCCCGGAGTCCGACACGTGCCTTGGTCGGTCGCACCTGATAGGTGCACGTATGCCTGATATTTAAGTACTGGAGCCCTTTTTATTTAAAATAAAAATAACAGACAGAATGAAGAAAAGGAGGATAAGCTGAAGAAGAAAACGTTCACTTCACCGTGTGGTGTGTGGGTCCCGCAAAGTTTTATCGTGCTGAAGCGGACTAGCCGGACAGCCTGTGTGAATACGGCCGGCCGTATGGGCAAGTCTCCCCGTGACGGGTGGTCTGTCGGGCGTGGGGCCAATGGGCCATGGACCCACCTGCCCATACTATCCGTTCCACTGCTCGCTCGGTCGCAACCGACCGTCACCAGTCCACGACTATAACGTAGCGTGCCACATTGAGCTTCTTTATGTTAAAAAGAACCCTTTTGTATAAATACTCTCTCCGTTTCTAAATATGACTATAAGTCTTTTTAGACATTTCAATATAAACTACATAGGAAGCAAAATGAATAAATTTACGCTTTAAAATGTGTCTATATACATTTGTATGTATGAGAATATGGAAGG
>NC_041380.1:471899435-471951515 GCF_002162155.2 Triticum dicoccoides | reverse complement strand
GACCATGATGATCATGAAATAAACTTGAGGTGAGGCAAGCATGAACGTCATCAAGCTCATGTGAAATGCACATGACAGAGTGTATGATAGGCTTTCTTAGTTTTATTGGTACCAAGGTAGCTGATGGGACTAGATTATACGTTTGATAGTCCTACTATATAGAGGGGTTGTCCGACGAGTAGCTTCATGCAAAGAGTGTTCAAACCTTTGCATGTGTTGCACTTTCAATTTCTGTTGATCTTGGATGGTTCTCTGTTCTAGGACATAGAGGTTGTAGTTAGCTTCAAAACGCACACAAGATCATTGAAAGCGGAATTTTGTACTAGTAAGTTATGTCTTTTTGGGGGAGATTTAAACCAACTATGCAATTTTTCCTACTGGTTTGTCCAGTGTTCGCATCGTCCGCGCTATCATTCGTGGTTGCTCGGTTTGGGGGTTGGACTATCCAGACCTTAACATATGGATCGTCCTGTTATACTTGCAAATTTGCGTAATGGCTAATTTGCTGAACTCTAATTATAGGGTTCTTCTTCCCCAACTAGAGGAGCGTTGGGATCAAGTTTTCCCCATTTTTGCGAGGACTTTAGCCCTCCCTAAAAGACATAATCTCCCATCTAAGTGAAGGGCAGGTGGTTAGATCTAGGACTCATTTGTTGACCTCCTCCTTTGTTCCTCTCCTCTCTAATCTCTTCATTGCATGAGTTGTTTTGGGTGAGATTTACGAGAGAAAGGGAGAGGGGGAAGAGAGAGGGGGGGAGGGGAGGGGGAGAGAGATAATTTGATCATGAGTTTCTTTCCATTCTTTTTTCCATCAGTTTGAGATGTCTGTGTCCATTGGTTCGAGTGAGAGTTTGAGAGCTTGTTACCTTTATAGGCAACCAACTCCTAAACAGTCTGGGGGCATTGGTTTAGTGACCTCTTCATGAAGTTTTTTAATAGGCTTGCGTTGTGTTGTTTAGTTGTTATGGAGCTTGACATCTCCTAAGTGGAGGAAGAAGCTAGCCATAGTGGATCGAGTGGCAATCCCTCGAGAGGATAGTGACTCATCGAGAGTCCGCATGTATCAGTATGAAGAGTAGAATATTGATGGACATTCAAACTCGGAAAATACAATAATTTTTTTTCCTCGACCCTAATACCCCTTGGCGGCGAGTAGGGTTCGGTTGACTTGACGGCGCCCGCAGATCTCATCGGCGGGGTGCACCGGTAATCCACGGGACGATGGCTTTAGCGTCCATTGTGAACGGACGACTAGGTGGCGGCGTTCTCTCTCCCCGCTCGGCTCGAGCGCAGATGGAGGAGGCGCTTGGAAAGTTGGATATCTCCGAGGAGGAAGCGACACCTTTGGTGATCGATGACTCCGACGATGGTGCTCCGCCGAAGTGACTTCTTGCGGGCAAGGTGCTGTTCAGAAATCTGTTCCACATATATACAATCTCCAATGCGCTCTGCCCTGCCTGGGGAAACCCTAGAGGCATGGTTTTCGTCCTCTGGGAGAAAACATGTTGCTGCGGAATTTGAGTCTAAGCGTGATCGAGACCGGGTCTGGGAGGGGTCTCCATGGTACATCAACAAGCATGCAGTAACCTTGGAGGAGTTCGAGGAACATATGCAACCTTCATAGCTTAAATTTGATAAGCTACCAGTCTGGGATCGGGTAGTGAATCTACCCTATAACCTAAGGAATGACACTCGAGGCCTGGCAATAGCTCGACAAATCGATAAGACTGCTTCTGTTGTCCAAATTGATCCTGTGGGAGGTTTCTTATGAGCAAGGGTAACTATTGAGGTACAAAAACCTCTCCGTAGATGGATCTTGATCAACTCGGCAAAGAGGAAGAGTATGGATCGCTATGACATTGAATATGAGCAAATCCCAGACTTCTGTTTTTCGTGTGGCCGACTGGGTCATTCAGATCTCTTCTGTCTGACTCCTGGGACTAGGGTCGAGAAGGGCGATCTCCCGTTCAACTCCTCCTTACGGGCATCGGAAGATCGCAAGAAGGCAAACTTGGGAGAGAACCCGATGAGGGATAGAAACCATAACCAACAGAGCACAAGGGAATCCCAGTCGTCAAGCTCTCAGTAGAAGGGAGGGCCGGAGGTGACATCTCCTGTCAAAACCCCAGCGCCACAAAAGCATAAAGGCAGACCGCAATCCACCCAGGTGTATCGCAGAGTGGACAACAACCGACGGCAATCACAGAGCACGGCGAGGTTAATGCCAACATCATCGACGGGGAGGGCATGTCCGACCCTACAGCTCAAGCTCCGGATAACCTGACTGAAACTTTCCCTGAGAGGGAACCGAAGAAGAAAAGGCCCACCCCACCAACGTCTGAATCATCGGCAGCGGCTGCAAGTCAGCCTTGCCTGAGCCAATGAATGCTATGAGCTGGAACTGTCGAGGGCTTGGGAACCCTGGGACAGTTCATGAGCTTCGCAAGATAGTGAAGCAAGATGGTCCTACCATGCTTTTCGTCATGTAGATAAAGATTAGGGGGAAATGTGTGGAAGATTTGAAGCATACTTTAGGTTTTTCTGGTTGCTTTGCCATTAATAGTGACGGTCTAAGCGGAGGTATCGGTTTGTTTTGGTCAAAAGATGTTGAAGTTACTTTGGATAATTTCAACAAGTCTCATATTGATGTGAAGGTCAAACAGAATAATAAAATTTGGCGCTTTACTGGCTTCTATGGAGAGCCACACTTGGAGAACCGCCACCACAGTTGACGGTTTCTTCGTACTATTTTTGCTGTTACGCATAGGGCATGGATTTGCATGGGCGACTTCAATGAAACCCTACATCCGGACGAGCACTTTAGCATACAGGCAAGACCCGAAGCACAAATGTGTGCCTTCCGGGAGGCGATTTCAGATTGCGCGCTTCAGGACTTGGGGTGGCACGGTGTCCCTTTCACATGGGATAATAGGCAGCAGGGGAACATGAACGTGAAAGCAAGGCTAGACAAGGCCTTTGCCAATGCCAATTTTCTTCAGTTGTTCGAGTTCTCAACCGTCAAACATATCAGCAGTGTAGAATCGGATCATTGTTTCCTACTTGCTGAGTGTCGAGCTATGGCAACAACGAGTTGGCCCCTCACGAACCACTCTTTCCGCTACGAAAATGTTTGGCAGTCACACACCGACTATGATGAGAAAGTATGAAACATGTGGCAAACGGGAGCAGGTCAGAGAGGACTACAAGGCATTGTTGATGCCCTCTCCATGGTCCAGAGCGATCTTGGATCATCGGGAAATAAAGAGTTTGGGAACATGGAACGTCGAGTTCGCAAACTTCAGAAAAGACTTGAGCATCTTTTAACTACAGCGGTAGGGTGCGGTCCAAATGATGAAGAGAAGGTTGTTGCCTTGCAACTGAGGGAGGCCCTCCGGCAAGAAGATATTTGGCTCAAACAAAGGTCTCATGTGTTGTGGCTACATGTTGGCGATTGAAATATAGGCTATTTCCAGGCACAAGCAAGGCAACGCAAGAGGACCAACTGAAAGTGCGTTAAGTCAACTAGAGGGGGGGGGGGGTGAATAGGCGATTTTTAAAATTCTTCACTGAGGAATTTCAGGGTGAGGAAATTCCTAAGCGAAGAACTACTTACAGTGGAATAAGTACTCAGATGCAGACATGACATAACATAAGCATGGACATCATGATGAATAGGAAATAAACACAGAGTACAGAAAGCGTAAGCACAACATAAGCAGGCTTAAGACAAACTGACTGAAGAAATTGAGCTGAGAAAATTGAGAAAGTCTTCAGTCAAAGTCTTCAAACAGTAACAATCAAGATCACAACACAGTAATGAGTAAATGAAAGGGTTGATGAAATAGAACCAGTTAGCTCGGTGAAGACAATGATTTGGTAGACCAGTTCCAACTATTGTGACAGTTGTACGTCTGGTTAGGGCGGCTAGGTATTCAAACCTGAGGACACACAGTCCTGAACACACAGTTCAGGACACTTAGTCCTCACTGTATTTCCCTTGAGCTAAGGTCACACAGACCTCGCCCAATCACTTGTGGTAAGTATTCAAGTGACTTCCAAACCTTCAAAACTCGGCCACCAGACGATCCACAATTTCCTCTTAGATGCTCTAGACCATGACGCCTAACCGTCTGGAGGATGCACAGTCCTCAAAGGTAACAAGCGTCGGTTCCACACAGGAACAATCTCTTCAGTGATGCTCAATCACTTTGGGTTTGTAGGTATTTGGTTTGGGGTTTTGGGTTTTTCCTCACTTGATTATTTTCACTCAAAGTCCTCGGAGGATGGGATGCTCTCAATGACAAGTATCAGTTTCTCGTGGAGCAGCCAACCAGCTAGTGGTTGTAGGGGGCGACTATTTATAGCCTAGGGAGCAGCCCGACATGATAATACATAAATGCCCTTCAATGATATGACCGTTAGGTGGGTAGATATTTTGGGACAGCTGGCGCATAGAACAGCAACGGTCGGAAATTTGAGGTTCAAGTCCTTCAGGGCTATCATGTTCCTCACTTGTAGGCAATCCGCACTGGCAAATTCCTAACTCTTTAGTCAGGACAAATTCCTCAGAGACCAGAAGAACTTCGTCTCCGTCACTGAAGAAATTGACTAAACTGTATGAGATTTCCAATGGCTTCACTCGAAGGGATTGGTAGGTGTAGGATTTTGAGTTGAGCATCACTTGTAAACTTTTCCTTAGTTTTACCCCGACCCCCTTTAACAGTATGGTGTTTCCTGTGACTCAAGAAAGAGAAAATGAAACTACAAAAACAAAAGTCTTCACGCTTCATGTTCCTCGCATGAATATCAAGTCTTCGTGGTCACACCAATTTCTTCACTTTCAAAGTCTTCAGAAAGTCTTTAGAAATCCAAAGTCTTCAGTCGAAGACATTCATTTTTAGGGGCCGACTTTCTCTATAAATATCAAACTCCTCACAGACTTATAGACCCGTGTACACTCACAAACGCATTAGTCCCTTAACCTATAAGTCTTCAATACACCAAAATCACTATGGGGCACTAGATGCACTTACAATCTCCCCCTTTTTGGTGATTGATGACAATATAGGTTAAGTTTTCAACGGGGATAAACATATGAAGTGTAAATACTGATATTGAGGAATTTGATTGCAAGATATAGAAGAACTCCCCCTGAAGATGTGCATAGTGAGGAATTTGCTTTTGAAGCATTGCACATTTGAAGAGTAGAATCATGGAGATCTCCCCCTATATCTTGTAATTCATACACGCATTTAACATATGATATGAAGAATTTGAAATGCATGATGAAATATGGTGGCTGATGTAATACAGCATGCATGCATTATCATACATGAGGAAATATCATGCACAGGAATATAGCAAAAGTATCAAACCACCATCAGACTTAAGTTTACAACTCGATCCAATAAATCTTCAGAAGAACGAGAGTTGTAACTGAAGGAAATATGCCCTAGAGGCAATAATAAAGTTATTATTTATTTCCTTATTTCATGATAAATGTTTATTATTCATGCTAGAATTGTATTAACCGGAAACATAATACATGTGTGAATACATAGACAAACAAAGTGTCACTAGTATGCCTCTACTTGACTAGCTCGTTAATCAAAGATGGTTATGTTTCCTAACCATAGACATGTGTTGTCATTTGATTAACGAGATCACATCATTAGGAGAATGATGTGATTGACATGACCCATTCCATTAGCTTAGCACCCGATCGTTTAGTATGTTGCTATTGCTTTCTTCATGACTTATACATGTTCCTATGACTATGAGATTATGCAACTCCCGTTTGCCGGGGGAACACTTTGTGTGCTACCAAACGTCACAACATAACTGGATGATTATAAAGGAGCTCTACAGGTGTCTCCAGAGGTACATGTTGGGTTGGCGTATTTCGAGATTAGGATTTGTCACTCCGATTGTCGGAGAGGTATCTCTGGGCCCTCTCGGTAATGCACATCACATAAGCCTTGCAAGCATTGCAACTAATGAGTTAGTTGCGAGATGATGTATTACGAAACGAGTAAAGAGACTTGCCGGTAACGAGATTGAACTAGGTATTAAGATACCGACGATCGAATCTCGGGCAAGTAACATACCGATGACAAAGGGAACAACGTATGTTGTTATGCGGTCTGACCGATAAAGATCTTCGTAGAATATGTGGGAGCCAATATGAGCATCCAGGTTCCGCTATTGGTTATTGACCGGAGACATGTCTCGGTCATGTTTACATTGTTCTCGAACCCGTAGGGTCCGCACGCTTAAGGTTTCGATGACAGTTATATTATGAGTTTATGAGTTTTGATGTACCGAAGGAGTTTGGAGTCCTGGATGAGATCGGGAACATGACGAGGAGTCTCGAAATGGTCGAGACGTAAAGATCGATATATTGGACGACTATATTCAGACATCGGAAAGGTTCCGAGTGGTTCGGGTATTTTTCGGAGTACCGGGGAGTTACGGGAATACGGGAGAAGAAGTATATGGGCCTTATTGGGCTTTAGGGGAGAGGGAGAGGCAGGCCGTGCACCCCCCAAGGCCTAGTCCGAATTGGACTAGGGGGAGGGGCTGCGCCCCCTCCTTCCTTCTCTTCCCTCTTCCCCTTCCTTGTCTCCTACTCCTACTACATGGAAGGACTCCTAGTTGGACTAGGAAAGGGGGAATCCTACTCCCGGTGGCAGTAGGACTCCCCTAGGGCGCGCCATAGAGACGGCCGGCCCTTCCCTCCTCCACTCCTTTATATACGGGGGCAGGGGGCACCCCATAGACACACAAGTTGATCCTCGTGATCGTTTTCTTAGCCGTGTGCGGTGCCCCCTTCCACCATACTCCTCGATAATATTGTAGCGGTGCTTAGGCGAAGCCCTGCGACGGTAGAACATCAAGATCGTCACCACGCCATCGTGCTGACGAAACTCTTCCCCGACACTTTGCTGGATCGGAGTCCGGGGATCGTCATCGAGCTGAACGTGTGCTAGAACTCGGAGGTGCCATAGTTTCGGTGCTTGATCGGTCGGGCCGTGAAGACGTACGACTGCATCAACCGCGTTGTGCTAACGCTTCCGCTGTCGGTCTACAAGGGTACGTAGATCACACTCTCCCCTCTCATTGCTATGCATCACCATGATCTTGCGTGTGCGTAGGAATTTTTTTGAAATTACTACGTTACCCAATAGTGGTATCAGAGCCAGGTTTTATGTGTTGATGTTATATGCACGAGTAGAACACAAGTGAGTTGTGGGCAATATAAGTCATACTGCTTACCAGCATGTCATACTTTGGTTCGGCGGTATTGTTGGATGAAGCGGCCCGGACTGACATTACGCGTACGCTTACGCGAGACTGGTTCTACCGATGTGCTTTGCACATAGGTGGCTGGCGGGTGTCAGTTTCTCCAACTTTAGTTGAACCAAGTGTGGCTAGGCCCGGTCCTTGCGAAGGTTAAAACAGCACCAACTTGACAAACTATCATTGTGGTTTTGATGCGTAGGTAAGATTGGTTCTTGCTTAAGCCCGTAGAAGCCACGTAAAACTTGCAACAACAAAGTAGAGGACGTCTAACTTGTTTTTGCAGGGCATGTTGTGATGTGATATGGTCAAGACATGATGCAAAAAATTTATTGTATGAGATGATCATGTTTTGTAACCAAGTTATCGGCAACTGGCAGGAGCCATATGGTTGTCGCTTTATTGTATGCAATGCAATTGCGCTGTAATGCTTTACTTTATCACTAAGCGGTAGCGATAGTCATGGAAGCATAAGATTGGCGAGACGACAACGATACTACGATGGTGATCAAGGTGTCGCGCCGGTGACGATGGTGATCACGACGGTGCTTCAAAGATGGAGATCACAAGCACAAGATGATGATGGCCATATCATATCACTTATATTGATTGCATGTGATGTTTATCTTTTATGCATCTTATCTTGCTTTGATTGATGGTAGCATTTTAAGATGATCTCTCACTAATTATCAAGAAGTGTTCTCCCTGAGTATGCACCGTTGCGAAAGTTCTTCGTGCCGAGACACCACGTGATGATCGGGTGTGATAGGCTCTACGTTCAAATACAACGGGTGCAAAACAGTTGCACACGCGGAATACTCAGGTTATACTTGACGAGCCAAGCATATACAGATATGGCCTCGGAACACAGAGACCGAAAGGTCGAGCGTGAATCGTATAGTAGATATGATCAACATAGTGATGTTCACCATTGAAACTACTCCATCTCACGTGATGATCGGACATGGTTTAGTTGATTTGGATCACGTGATCACTTAGAGGATTAGAGGGATGTCTATCTAAGTGGGAGTTCTTAAGTAATATGATTAATTGAACTTTAATTTATCATGAACTTAGTCCTGGTAGTATTAGCATATCTATGTTGTAGATCAATAGCTCGCGTTGTTGCTTCCCTTTATTTTTGATATGTTCCTAGAGAAAATTGTGTTGAAAGATGTTAGTAGCAATGATGCGGATTGGATCCGTGATCTGAGGTTTATCCTCATTGCCGCACAGAAGAATTATGTCCTTGATGCACTGCTAGGTGACAGACCTATTGCAGGAGCAGATGCAGACGTTATGAATGTTTGGCTAGCTAAATATGATGACTACTTGATAGTTTAGTGCACCATGCTTAACGACTTAGAATCGGGACTTCAAAAACGTTTTGAACGTCATGGACCATATGAGATGTTCCAGGAGTTGAAGTTAATATTTCAAGCAAATACCCGAGTTGAGAGATATGAAGTCTCCAACAAATTCTATAGCTAAAAGATGGAGGAGAATCGCTCAACTAGTGAGCATGTGCTCAGATTGTCTGGGTACTACAATCGCTTGAATCAAGTGGGAGTTAATCTTCCAGATAAGATAGTGATTGACAGAATTCTCTAAGTCACCATCACCAAATTAGTAGAACTTCATGGTGAACTATAATATGCAAGGGATAACAGAAACGGTTCCCAAGCTTTTCGTGATGCTGAAATCGACGAAGGTAGAAATCAAGAAAACATCAAGTGTTGATGGTTGACGAAACCACTAGTTTCAAGAAAAAGGGAAAAGGAAGAAGGGGAACTTCAAGAAGAACGGCAAGCAAGTTGCTGCTCAAGTGAAGAAGCCCAAGTCTGGTCCTGAGCCTGAGACTAAGTGCTTCTACTGCAAAGGAACTGGTCACTGGAAGTGGAACTACACCAAGTATTTGGCGGATAAGAAGGATGGCAAAGTGAACATAGGTATATTTGATATACATGTTATTGATGTGTACTTTACTAGTGTTTATAGCAACCCCTCAGTATTTGATACTAGTTCAATTGCTAAGAGTAGTAACTCGAAACGGGAGTTGCAGAATGAACAGAGACTAGTTAAGGGTGAAGTGACGATGTGTGTTGGAAGTGGTTCCAAGATTGATATGATCATCATCGCACACTCCCTATACTTTCGGGATTAGTATTGAACCTAAATAAGTGTTATTTGGTGTTTGCGTTGAGCATGAATATGATTTGATCATGTTTATTGCAATACAGTTATTCATTTAAGTAAGAGAATAAATTGTTGTTCTGTTTACATATATGGTTACACACCCAATGAAAATGGTTCATTGGATCTCGATCGTAGTGATACACATATTCATAATATTGAAACCAAAAGATATAAAGTTAATAATGATAGCGCAACTTATTTGTGGCACTGCCGTTTAGGTCATATTGGTGTAAAGCGCAGGAAGAAACTCCATACTGATGGACTTTTGGAATAACTTGATTATGAATTAGTTGATGCTTACGAACCATGCCTCATGGGCACGATGACTAAAACTCTGTTCTCCGGAACAATTCAGCAAGCAACAGATTTATTGGAAATCATGCATACTGATGTATGTGGACCGATGAATATTGAAGCTCACAGCAGGTATCATTATTTTCTGATCTTCACAGATGATTTGAGTAGATATGAGTATATCTACTTGATGAAACACAAGTCTGAAATATTTGAAAAGTTCAAAGAATTTCAGAGTGAAGTGGAGAATCATCATAACAAAAATAAAAGTTTCTACGATATGGTCGCAGAAGTAAAATATTTGAGTTACGAGTTTGGCCTTCAGTTAAAACAATGTGAAATAGTTTCACTACTCACGCCACCTGGAACACCACAGTGTAATGGTGTGTCCGAACGTCGTAATCGTACTTTACTTGATATGGTGCGATCTATGATGTCTCTTCCAGATTTACCGCTATCGTTTTGGGGTTATGCATTAGAGACAGCTACATTCATGTTAAATAGGGCACCATCTAAATACGTTGAGACGACACCGTATGAACTATGGTTTGGCAAGAAACCTAAGCTGTCGTTTCTTAAAGTTTGGGACTGCGATGCTTATGTGAAAAAGATTCAACATGATAAGCTCGAACCCAAATCGGAGAAGTAAATCTTCATAGGTTACCCAAAAGAAAATGTTGGGTACACCTTCTATCACAGATCCGAAGGCAAGTTATTCATTGCTGAGAATGGATCCTTTCTAGAGAAGGAGTTTCTCACGAAAGAAGTGAGTGGGAGGAAAGTAGAAAACTTGATAAGGTAATTGTACCTTCTCCCTTATTGGAAAGTAGTTCATCACAGAAATCTGTTCTTGTGACTACTACACCAATTAGTGAGGAAGCTAATGATGATAATCATGTAACTTCAGATCAAGTTACTACCGAATCTCGTAGGTAAACCAGAGTGAGATCCGCACCAGAGTGGTACGTTAATCCTATTCTGGAAGTCATGTTACTAGACCATGACGAACCTACGAACTATGAGGAAGCGATGATGAGCCCAGATTCCGCGAAATGGTTTGAGACCATGAAATCTAAGATATGATCCATGTATGAGAACAAAGTATGGACTTTGATGGATTTGCCCGTTGATCGGCAAGCCATAGAAAATAAATGGATCTTCAAGAGGAAGACGGACGCTGATAGTAGTGTTACTATCTACAAAGCTAGAATTGCCGAAAAAGGTTTTCGACAAGTTCAAGGTGTTGACTACGATGAGAGTTTCTCACTCGTATCTATGCTTAGTCTATCCGAATCATGTTAGCAATTGCCGCATTTTATGAAATCTGGCAAATGGATAAACAAAACTTCATTCCTTAATGGATTTATTAAAGAAGAGTTGTATACGATGCAACTAGAAGGTTTTGTCGATCCTAAAGGTGTTAACTAAATATGCAAGCTCCAGCGATCCATCTATGGACTGATGCAAGCATCTCAGAGTTGGAATATACGCTTTGATAAGTTGATCAAAGCATATAGTTTTATACAGACTTGCGGTGAAGCCTGTATTTACAAGAAAGTGAGTGGGAGCACTACAACATTTCTGATAAGTATATGTATGACATATTGTTGATCGGAGATGATGTAGAATTATTCTGCAAAGCATAAAGGAATGTTTGAAAAGAGTTTTTTCAAAGAAAGACCTCGGTGAAGCTGCTTACATATTGAGCATCAAGATCTATAGAGATAGATCAAGACGCTTGATAAGCTTTTCAATGAGTACATACCTTGACAAGATTTTGAAGTAGTTCAAAATGGAACAGTCAAAGAGGGAGTTCTTGCCTGTCTTGCAAAGTGTGAAGTTGAGTAAGACTCAAAACCCGACCACGGCAGAAGATAGAGAGAGAATGAAAGTCATTCCCTATGCCTCAGCCAAAGGTTCTATAAAGTATGCCATGCTGTGTACCAGACCTATTGTATACCCTGCCCTGAGTTTGGCAAGGGAGTACAATAGTGATCTAGGAGTAGATCACTGGACATTGGTCAAAATTATCCTTAGTGGAATAAGGATATGTTTCTTGATTATGGACATGAAAAAAAGGTTCATCGTAAAGGGTTACGTTGATGCAAGTTTTGACACTGATCCAGATGACTCTAAGTCTTAATCTGGATACATATTGAAAGTGGGAGCAATTAGCCAGAGTAGCTCCGTGCAGAGCATTGTTGACATAGAAATTTGCAAAATACATACGGATCTGAATGTGGCAGACCCGTTGACTAAACTTCTCTCACAAGCAAAACATGACCACACCTTAGTACTCTTTGGGTGTTAATCACATAGCGATGTGAACTAGATTATTGACTCTAGTAAACCCTTTTGAGTGTTAATCACATGATGATGTGAACTATTGGTGTTAAATCACATAGCAATGTGAACTAGATTATTGACTCTAGTGCAAGTGGGAGACTGAAGGAAATATGCCCTAGAGGCAATAATAAAGTTATTATTTATTTCCTTATTTCATGATAAATGTTTATTATTAATGCTAGAATTGTATTAACCGGAAACATAATACATGTGTGAATACATAGACAAACAAAGTGTCACTAGTATGCCTCTACTTGACTAGCTCGTTAATCGAAGATGGTTATGTTTCCTAACCATAGACATGTGTTGTCATTTGATTAACGGGATCACATCATTAGGAGAATGATGTGATTGACATGACCCATTCCATTAGCTTAGCACCCGATCGTTTAGTATGTTGCTATTGCTTTCTTCATGACTTATACATGTTCCTATGACTATGAGATTATGCAACTCCCGTTTGCCGGAGGAACACTTTGTGTGCTACCAAACGTCACAACGTAACTGGATGATTATAAAGGAGCTCTATAGGTGTCTCCAAAGGTACATGTTGGGTTGGCGTATTTCGAGATTAGGATTTGTCACTCCGATTGTCGGAGAGGTATCTCTGGGCCCTCTCGGTAATGCACATCACATAAGCCTTGCAAGCATTGCAACTAATGAGTTAGTTGCGAGATGATGTTTACGAAACGAGTAAAGAGACTTGCCGGTAACGAGATTGAACTAGGTATTAAGATACCGACGATCGAATCTCGGGCAAGTAACATACCGATGACAAAGGGAACAACGTATGTTGTTATGCGGTCTGACCGATAAAGATCTTCGTAGAATATGCGGGAGCCAATATGAGCATCCAGGTTCCGCTATTGGTTATTGACCGGAGACATGTCTCGGTCATGTCTACATTGTTCTTGAACCCGTAGGGTCCGCACGCTTAAGGTTTCGATGACAGTTATATTATGAGTTTATGAGTTTTGATGTACTGAAGGAGTTCGGAGTCCCGGATGAGATCGGGGACATAACGAGGAGTCTCGAAATGGTCAAGACGTAAAGATCGATATATTGGACGAGTATATTCGGACATCGGAAAGGTTCCGAGTGGTTCGGGTATTTTTCGGAGTACCGGGGAGTTACGGGAATACGGGAGAAGAAGTATATGGGCCTTATTGGGCTTTAGGGGAGAGGGAGAGGCAGGCCGCGCGCCCCCCCAAGGCCTAGTCCGAATTGGACTAGGGGGAGGGGCTGCGCCCCCTCCTTCCTTCTCTTCCCTCTTCCCCTTCCTTGTCTCCTACTCCTACTACATGGAAGGACTCCTAGTTGGACTAGGAAAGGGGGAATCCTACTCCCGATGGGAGTAGGACTCCCCTAGGGCGCGCCATAGAGAGGGCCGGCCCTCCCCTCCTCCACTCCTTGATATACGGGGGCAGGGGGCACCCCATAGACACACAAGTTGATCCTCGTGATCATTTTCTTAGCTGTGTGCGGTGCCCCCTTCCACCATACTCCTCGATAATATTGTAGCGGTGCTTAGGCGAAGCCCTGCGACGGTAGAACATCAAGATCGTCACCACGCCGTCGTGCTGACGGAACTCTTCCCCGACACTTTGCTAGATCGGAGTCCGGGGATCGTCATCAAGCTGAACGTGTGCTAGAACTCGGAGGTGCCGTAGTTTCGGTGCTTGATCGGTCGGGCCGTGAAGACGTACGACTACATCAACCGCGTTGTGCTAACGCTTCCGCTGTCGGTTTACAAGGGTATGTAGATCACACTCTCCCCTCTCGTTGCTATGCATCACCATGATCTTGCGTGTGCGTAGGAATTTTTTTGAAATTACTACGTTACCCAACAGTAACTTAGCAAAAAAATGCCCATATAAGTAGACCCGTTTGAAGACTAACTCAAATTTCTCCCCCTTTGTCATCGAATGACCAAAAGGGATGAAAAGTGAGGACTAACGCCCCTGAAGAATATCATCACTGAGTCAATGGAGGAGCGCCAGCGTTGTTGGGGTCGGTTGTTGGAGTAGGGCCCGCCGCAGTGTCGTCCAAATCTTCATGCTCATCAGTCTCGTGCGAGGAAGAGTATGATCTGGATACCAAGGAAGGAACTTTGATTTTCTTGAATTTCTTTGGCGGTGGCTGAGACCAGTCAAAGTCCTGCTTGAAGCCCATTTGTTTCAGATCTTCTTCACCATAAAGATGAGACAGAACAGTCCAGGTGCGATTGAATACTTCATGGAGGTAGAAGTGGTTCTTCTTCACTACATTGTGTGTAGCAGTCATGTTGTGAAGAATGGAACCAAACTGACGCTTAACCTATTTGTGGTTGCGATCGACCTTCTGGTGAAGACTGAGGAGAAGCTCACGATAAGTCATCACTTTGGGAGTTGTGCCTTGAGGATTTTCCTTTGAGGCATTGGCGGAAGCGTCATGAGTGGCAGAGTCATCATTGATGGAGTAAGATGCAGCTTTGCGAAACTTACCATCCAATGGACGAATGTCGTCATCAATAACAGCAGTAGCCTTGCCCTTTTCATCAGCTGAGGAAAATGTCCGCTTGAGGACTTCTATTGGGGGCAAGTAGCTGACGTGATTCTGCAAATCAGCCTTGTAGTTGATTAAAGACCTTGATCTAAGGAATCTCATGATCCAGGGAGCGTAAGGCTTCAATTCAAAAGGCGATAACGCAACATTGGCCAGAGTCCTCATGAAGAAATCATGGTAGTTAACAGGAATGCCATGAATGATGTTGAAAAGCAGATTCTTCATGATACCAACGACCTCTTCTTCATTAGAGTCGTGGCCCTTGATTGGACTCAAAGTCTTGGTCAAGATGCGATAGACAGTCCGTGGCACATACAACAATTCCTTCACGAGGAATTTGTGTTGGGGAACGTTGCAGAAAATTAAAATTTTTCCTACGGTTTCACCAAGATCCATCTATGAGTTCATCTAAGCAACGATTCAAGGGAGAGAGTTTGCATCTACATACCACTTGTAGATCGCGTGCGGAAGCTTGCAAGGTGATGATGTAGTCGTACTCGACGTGATTCGAATCACCGATGACCAAGTGCTGAACGGACAGCACCTCCGCGTTCAACACACGTACGGGGCGGGAGACGTCTCCTCCTTCTTGATCCAGCAAGGGGGAAGGAGAGGTTGAGGAAGACAGCTCCACCGGCAGCACGACGGCGTGGTGATGGTGGAGAGGCAGTACTCCGACAGGGCTTCGCCAAGCACACAACGGAGGAGGAGAGGTGTTGGGGAGGGGAGGGCTGCGCCTTGGAGGGTGGTCCGGCTGCCCTCCCCTCACCCCTCTATTTATAGGGGGAAGGGAGAAGGGGGCCGGCCCCCTAGAACCCATCTAGGGGGGGTGCGGCGGCCTAGGGGAGAGGGGAGAGGGTGGCTTGCCCCCAAGCCAAGGGGGCGCCCCCTCTAGGGTTCCCCCCCTCAACCCTAGGCGCATGGGCCCAAGGGAGGGGGTGCGGCCAGCCCACCAGGGGCTGGCTCCCTGCCCCACGCAGCCCATGTGGCCCCCCGGGAGGGGTGGCCCCTCCCGGTGGACCCCCGGAACCCTTCCGGTGGCCCCGGTACAATACCGGTATGACCCCGAAACTTCCCGGTGTCCGTTTGACAACTTCCCATATATAAATCTTTACCTCCGGACCCTTCCGGATCTCCTCGTGACGTCCAGGATCCCATCCGGGACTCCGAACAACATTCGGTAGTCACATACTAGTCTTCCTAATAACCCTAGCGTCACCGAACCTTAAGTGTGTAGACCCTACGGGTTCGGGAGACATGCAGACATGACCGAGACGCTCTCAGTCAATAACCAACAGCGGGATCTGGATACCCATGATGGCTCCCACATGCTCCTCGATGTTGTCATCGGATGAACCACGATGTCGAGGATTCGATCAAACCCTGTATGCAATTCCCTTTGTCAATCGGTACTTTACTTGCCCGAGACTCGATCGTCGATATCCCAATACCTTGTTCAGTCTCGTTACCGGCAAGTCACTTTACTCGTACCATAATGTATGATCCCGTGTCCAACACCTTGGTCACATTGAGCTCATTATGATGATGCATTACCGAGTGGGCCCAGAGATACCTCTCCGTCATACGGAGTGACAAATCCCAGTCTCGATCCGTGTCAACCCAACAGATACTTTCGGAGATACCTGTAATGCACCTTTATAGTCACCCAGTTACGTTGTGACGTTTGATACACCCAAGGCACTCTTACAGTATCCGGGAGTTACACGATCTCATGGTCGAAGGAAGAGATACTTGACATTGGCAAAGCTCTAGCAAAACGAACTACACGATCTTTTATGCTATGCTTAGGATTGGGTCTTGTCCATCACATCATTCTCCTAATGATGTGATCCCGTTATCAACGACATCCAATGTCCATAGTCAGGAAACCATGACTATCTGTTGATCACAACGAGCTAGTCAACTAGAGGCTCACCAGGGACATATTGTGGTCTAAGTATTCACACGTGTATTACGATTTCCGGTGATAATACAGTTATAGCATGAATAAAAGACATTTATCATGAACATTGAAATATAATAATACTTTTATTATTGCCTCTAGGGCATATTTCCAACAGTCTCCCACTTGCACTAGAGTCACCAATCTAGTTACATTGTGATGAATCGAACACCCATAGAGTTCTGGTGTTGATCATGTTTTGCACGCGAGAGAGGTTTAGTCAGCGGATCTGCGACATTCAGATCCGTGTGCACTTTGCAAATCTCTATGTCTCCATCTTGAACATTTTCACGGATGGAGTTGAAACGACGCTTGATGTGCCTGGTCTTCTTGTGAAACCTGGGTCCTTGGCGAGGGCAATAGCTCTAGTGTTGTCACAGAAGAGTTTGATCGGCCCCGACGCATTGGGTATGACTCCTAGGTCGGTGATGAACTCCTTCACCCAAATCGCTTCATGCGCTGCCTCCGAGGCTGCCATGTACTCCGCTTCACACGTAGATCCCGCCACGATGCTCTGCTTGCAGCTGCACCAGCTTACTGCTCCACCATTCAACATATACACGTATCCGGTTTGTGACTTAGAGTCATCCAGATCTGAGTCGAAGCTAGCGTCGACGTAACCCTTTACGACGAGCTCTTCGTCTCTTCCATAAACGAGAAACATGTCCTTCGTCCTTTTCAGGTACTTCAGGATATTCTTGACCGCTGTCCAGTGTTCCTTGCCGGGATTACTTTGGTATCTTGCTACCAAACTTATGGCAAGGTTTACATCGGGTCTGGTACACAGCATGGCATACATAATAGATCCTATGGCTGAAGCATAGGGGATGACACTCATCTCTTCTTTATCTTTTGCCGTGGTTGGTGACTGAGCCGAGCTCAATCTCACACCTTGTAACATAGGCAAGAACCCCTTCTTGGACTGATCCATTTTGAACCTCTTCAAAATCTTATCAAGGTATGTGCTTTGTGAAAGACCTATGAGGCGTCTCGATCTATCTCTATAGATCTTGATGCCTAATATATAAGCAGCTTCTCCAAGGTCCTTCATTGAAAAACACTTATTCAAGTAGGCCTTAATGTTGTCCAGAAATTCTATATTATTTCCCATCAAGAGTATGTCATCTACATATAATATGAGAAATGCTACAGAGCTCCCACTCACTTTCTTGTAAACGCAGGCTTCTCCATAAGTCTGCATAAACCCAAACGCTTTGATCATCTCATCAAAGCGAATGTTCCAACTCCGAGATGCTTGCACCAGTCCATAAATGGATCGCTGGAGCTTGCATACTTTGTTAGCGTTCCGAGGATCGACAAAACCTTCCGGCTGCATCATATATAGTTCTTCCTTAAGATGCCCGTTAAGGAATGCCGTTTTGACGTCCATTTGCCATATCTCATAATCATAGTATGCGGCAATTGCTAACATGATTCGGACGGACTTCAGCTTCGCTACGGGAGAGAAAGTCTCGTCGTAGTCAATCCCTTGAACTTGTCGATAACCCTTAGCGACAAGTCGAGCCTTATAGATTGTAACATTACCATCCGCGTCCGTCTTCTTCTTAAAGATCCATTTGTTTTCTATCGCTCGCCGATCATCGGGCAAGTCTGTCAAAGTCCATACTTTGTTTTCATACATGGATTCTATCTCGGATTTCATGGCTTCAAGCCATTTGTTGGAATCCGGGCCCGCCATCGCTTCTTCATAGTTCGAAGGTTCATTGTTGTCTAACAACATGATTTCCAGGACAGGGTTGCCGTACCACTCTGGTGCGGAACGTGTCCTTGTGGACCTACGAATTTCAGCAGTAACTTGATCCGAAGTACCTTGATCATCATCATTGTTTTCCTCTTCAGTTGGTGTGGGCATCACAGGAACGGTTTCCTGCGCTGCGCCACTTTCTCGCTCAAGAGGTAGTACTTCATCGAGTTCCACTTTCTTCCCACTTACTTCTTTCGAGAGAAACTCTTTTTCCAGAAAGCATCCCTTCTTGGCAACAAAAATCTTGCCTTCGGATCTTAAGTAGAAGGTATGCCCGACAGTTTCCTTAGGGTATCCTATGAATACGCATTTTTCCGACTTGGGTTCGAGCTTTTCAGGTTGAAGTTTCTTGACATAAGCATCGCATCCCCAAACTTTTAGAAACGACAGCTTAGGTTTCTTTCCAAACCATAATTCATACGGTGTCGTCTCAACGGATTTAGACGGTGCCCTATTTAAAGTGAATGTAGCTGTCTCTAGAGCGTATCCCCAAAATGATAGCGGTAAATCGGTAAGAGACATCATAGACCGCACCATATCCAATAGGGTGCGATTACGACGTTCGGACACACCGTTTCGCTGAGGTGTTCCAGGCGGCGTGAGCTGTGAAACGATTCCACATTTCCTTAAGTGTGTACCAAATTTGACTTAAGTATTCTCCTCCACGATCTGATCGTAAGAATTTTATCTTTCGGTCACGTTGATTCTCTACCTCATTCTGAAATTCCTTGAACTTTTCAAAGGTCTCAGACTTGTGTTTCATTAAGTAGACATACCCATATCTACTCAAGTCATCTGTGAGAGTGAGAACATAACGATATCCTCCGCGAGCCTCAACGCTCATTGGACCGCACACATCGGTATGTATGATTTCCAACAAGTTGGTTGCTCGCTCCATTGTTCCGGAGAACGGAGTCTTGGTCATTTTGCCCAAAAGGCATGGTTCGCACGTGTCAAACGATTCATAATCAAGAGACTCTAAAAGTCCATCGGCATGGAGCTTCTTCATGCGCTTGACACCAATGTGACCAAGGCGGCAGTGCCACAAGTATGTGGGACTACCGTTATCAACTTTAAATCTTTTGGCATCTACACTATGGACATGTGTAATATTACGCTCGAGATTCATTAAGAATAAACCATTGACCATCGGAGCATGACCATAAAACATATCTCTCATATAAATCGAACAACCATTATTCTCAGACTTAAATGAGTAGCCATCTCGTATTAAACGAGATCCAGATACAATGTTCATACTCAAACTTGGCACTAAATAACAATTATTAAGGTTCAAAACTAATCCCGTAGGTAAATGTAGAGGCAGCGTGCCGACGGCGATCACATCGACTTTGGAACCATTCCTGACGCGCATCGTCACCTCGTCCTTCGCCAGTCTCCGTTTATTCCGCAGCTCCTGCTGTGAGTTACAAATATGAGCAACGGCACCGGTATCAAATACCCAGGAGTTACTACGAGTACTGGTAAGGTACACATCAATCACATGTATATCAAATATACCTTTGGTGTTGCCGGCCTTCTTATCCGCTAAGTATTTGGGGCAGTTCCGCTTCCAGTGACCCTTCCCCTTGCAATAAAAGCACTCAGTCTCAGGCTTGGGTCCATTCTTTGACTTCTTCCCGGTAACTGGCTTACCAGGCGCGGCAACATCTTTGCCGTCCTTCTTGAAGTTCTTCTTACCCTTGCCCTTCTTGAACTTAGTGGTCTTATTGACCATCAACACTTGATGTTCTTTCTTGATTTCAGCCTCTGCTGACTTCAGCATCGAGAACACTTCAGGAATGGTCTTTTCCATCCCCTGCATGTTGTAGTTCATCACAAAGATCTTGTAGCTTGGTGGGAGCGACTGGAGGATTCTGTCAATGACCGCCTCATCTGGGAGGTTAATGTTTAGCTGGGTCATACGGTTGTGCAACCTAGACATCTTCAGGATGTGCTCACTGACAGAACTGTTTTCCTCCATCTTACAACTGTAGAACTTGTTGGAGACATCATATCTCTCAACCCGGGCATGAGCTTGAAAAACTAGTTTCAGCTCTTCGAACATCTCATATGCTCCGTGGTGCTCAAAATGCTTTTGGAGCCCCGGTTCTAAGCTGTAAAGCATGCCGCACTGAACGAGGGAGTAATCATCAGCACGAGACTGCCAAGCATTCATAATGTCTTGGTTCTCTGGGACGGGAGCGTCACCTAGCGGTCCTTCTAGGACATATTGTTTCCTGGCAGCTATGAGGATGATCCTCAGGTTCCGAACCCAGTCCGTATAGTTGCTGCCATCATCTTTCAGCTTGGTTTTCTCTAGGAACGCGTTGAAGTTCATGTTGACATTAGCGTTGGCCATTGATCTACAAGACATATTTGCAAAGGTTTTAGACTAAGTTCATGATAATAAAGTTCTAATCAAATTATGAACTCCCACTTAGATTAGACATCCCTCTAGTCATCTAAGTGTTACACGATCCGAGTCGACTAGCCCGTGTCCGATCATCACGTGAGATGGACTAGTCATCGTCGGTGAACATTCTCATGTTGATCGTATCTTCCATACGACTCGTGTTCGACCTTTCGGTCTCCGTGTTTCGAGGCCATGTCTGCACATGCTAGGCTCGTCAAGTTAACCCTAAGTGTTTTCGCTGTGTAAAACTGTCTTACACCCGTTGTATGTGAACGTAAGAATCCATCACACCCGATCATCACGTGGTGCTTAGAAGCGACGAACTGTAGCAACGGTGCACAGTTAGGGGAGAACACTTCTTGAAATTTTTGTAAGGGATCATCTTATTTACTACCATCGTCCTAAGTAAACAAGATGCATAAACATAATAAACATCACATGCAATTATATAATTGTGACATGATATGGCCAATATCATATAGCTCCATTGATCTTCATCTTCGGGGCTCCATGATCATCTTGTCACCGGCTTGACACCATGATCTCCATCATCATGATCTCCATCATCGTGTCTTCATGAAGTTGTCACGCCAACGACTACTTCTACTTCTATGACTAACGTTTAGCAATAAAGTAAAGTAGTTTACATGGCGTTATTCAATGACACGCAGGTCATACAAAAAATAAAGACAACTCCTATGGCTCCTGCCGGTTGTCATACTCATCGACATGCAAGTCATGAATCCTATTACAAAGAACATGATCTCATACATCACAATTCATCATTCATCACAACTTCTGGCCATATCACATCACATGATCAATCGCTGCAAAAACAAGTTAGACGTCCTCTAATTGTTGTTGCATCTTTTATGTGGCTGCAATTGGGTTCTAGCAAGAACGTTTTCTTACCTACGAATCACCACAACGTGATTTTGTCAACTTCTATTTACCCTTCATAAGGGCCCTGTTCATCGATTCCGCTCCAACTAAGGTGGGAGAGACAGACACCCGCCAGCCACCTTATGCAACTAGTGCATGTCAGTCGGTGGAACCGGTCTCACGTAAGCGTACGTGTAAGGTTGGTCCGGGCCGCTTCATCCCACAATACCGTTGAGCAAGAAAAGACTAGTAGAGGCAAGTAAGATGACAAAATCCACGCCCACAACAAAATTGTGTTCTACTCGTGCAAAGAGAACTACGCATAGACCTAGCTCATGATGCCACTGTTGGGGAACGTTGCAGAAAATTAAATTTTTTCCTACGGTTTCACCAAGATCCATCTATGAGTTCATCTAAGCAACGAGTCAAGGGAGAGAGTTTGCATCTACATACCACTTGTAGATCGCGTGCGGAAGCTTGCAAGGTGATGATGTAGTCGTACTCGACGTGATTCGAATCACCGATGACCAAGTGCTGAACGGACAACACCTCCGCGTTCAACACACGTACGGGACGGGAGACGTCTCCTCCTTCTTGATCCAGCAAGGGGGAAGGAGAGGTTGAGGAAGACAGCTCCACCGGCAGCACGACGGCGTGGTGATGGTGGAGAGGCAGTACTCCGACAGGGCTTCGCCAAGCACACAACGGAGGAGGAGAGGTGTTGGGGAGGGGAGGGCTGCGCCTTGGAGGGTGGTCCGGCTGCCCTCCCCTCACCCCTCTATTTATAGGGGGAAGGGAGAAGGGGGCCGGCCCCCTAGAACCCATCTAGGGGGGGTGCGGCGGCCTAGGGGAGAGGGGAGAGGGTGGCTTGCCCCCAAGCCAAGGGGGCGCCCCCTCTAGGGTTCCCCCCCTCAACCCTAGGCGCATGGGCCCAAGGGAGGGGGTGCGGCCAGCCCACCAGGGGCTGGCTCCCTGCCCCACGCAGCCCATGTGGCCCCCCGGGAGGGGTGGCCCCTCCCGGTGGACCCCCGGAACCCTTCCGGTGGCCCCGGTACAATACCGGTATGACCCCGAAACTTCCCGGTGTCCGTTTGACAACTTCCCATATATAAATCTTTACCTCCGGACCCTTCCGGATCTCCTCGTGACGTCCAGGATCCCATCCGGGACTCCGAACAACATTCGGTAGTCACATACTAGTCTTCCTAATAACCCTAGCGTCACCGAACCTTAAGTGTGTAGACCCTACGGGTTCGGGAGACATGCAGACATGACCGAGACGCTCTCAGTCAATAACCAACAGTGGGATCTGGATACCCATGATGGCTCCCACATGCTCCTCGATGTTGTCATCGGATGAACCACGATGTCGAGGATTCGATCAAACCCTGTATGCAATTCCCTTTGTCAATCGGTACTTTACTTGCCCGAGACTCGATCGTCGGTATCCCAATACCTTGTTCAGTCTCGTTAACGGCAAGTCACTTTACTCGTACCATAATGTATGATCCCGTGTCCAACACCTTGGTCACATTGAGCTCATTATGATGATGCATTACCGAGTGGGCCCAGAGATACCTCTCCGTCATACGGAGTGACAAATCCCAGTCTCGATCCGTGTCAACCCAACAGATACTTTCGGAGATACCTGTAATGCACCTTTATAGTCACCCAGTTACGTTGTGACGTTTGATACACCCAAGGCACTCTTACGGTATCCGGGAGTTACACGATCTCATGGTCGAAGGAAGAGATACTTGACACTGGCAAAGCTCTAGCAAAACGAACTACACGATCTTTTATGCTATGCTTAGGATTGGGTCTTGTCCATCACATCATTCTCCTAATGATGTGATCCCGTTATCAACGACATCCAATGTCCATAGTCAGGAAACCATGACTATCTGTTGATCACAACGAGCTAGTCAATTAGAGGCTCACCAGGGACATATTGTGGTCTAAGTATTCACACGTGTATTACGATTTCCGGATAATACAGTTATAGCATGAATAAAAGACATTTATCATGAACATTGAAATATAATAATACTTTTATTATTGCCTCTAGGGCATATTTCCAACAATTTGGTCCTTGAGGCTTGACCGGGCTTCAGCGGCTTCATCAACACTTGCATATAGTGGTCAGTAAGTTCAGGTTCATGATATATACAATGCACACCTTCAAGGGGAGGACTGACAGGCAGGGCATGAAGCAATTCAGAGGCCGGTGCTTTGAAGTGAGTATTCTCTGTCATCCAGTCCAATACCCAAGAGTTCACATCTTCAGCATTTCCTATGATGTGCAGCGTTGCATAGAACTGAAGAATTAGTTCTTCATTCCAATCACATATATCAGTGCAGAAGTTGAGCAGTCCAGCATCGTGAAGAACACTGAGGACTGGCGTGAAGCAAGGCATTGATTCCATGTCCACATGAGGAATATGCGCATGGTTGAAGACTTTGTCCTTATCAAAAAGGAGTGAAGAATAGAAGTTTGCTTGGCTGGCAGTCCAGAAATGCTCCCTTCTAAGAGAATCAGAGTCATATGGGTTGTAATCTGTGAAGAATACGTGCTCATGGAAGAAGTCAACAGCCTTGGATTTTTGCTTCTTGGAGAAGGGATTCTTCGGCTTGAGCTGAGGAGTGTCAGTCAAAGTCATCACAGCCTCAGGCATCACAATCTCCGGAACCACAGGCTGAGGAATTTCAGTTTCTACTTCAGTAGTAGCCCGGGCCTTCAATTCTTCATCAACATTGACATCAGCACCTGGAATTTCTTCATGGATGGAAGGAGTGGAGTGATGACCCGCAGAGCCCATTTGAACTTCGGTGTGTACTGGGGACTGAGGGATTTGTTGCAGTGGGGTGAAGAGTGGAGAGTTGGGGTGCTGACTATCCCAATAGTCATCATTCAGCACTGGAGGGGAGCACCCAGTGTCCACGTCTTCGTCTTCCTCATTCAATTCTTCAACGCCTGCCTCTTCAGTTGTGAACTGAGGCATAGGCGATGAGGTAACTGGGGTTGAAGGGATATTATCCACTTCAATTTCTTCGTCCAACTGCTCTGAAGAAGCAGCAAAAGGAACATCTTCATCAGATCCGCTTGGGATCTCATAATCTTCACCAAAGGGAACGAGTTCCTTTGATGGCATGCTTGAAATGGGAACAACATCTATGGGATTCTCAAAAGAGCTTGTCAATATCTTCATCTTCTTTGGGGCTGAAGAATTTGATGAAGCAGGTGCTTTCCTCTTTTTCACTGCTACTTGCTCCGCAGCTCTAGTTGTCTTCGCTTCTGATGCACAAGGAAGAATTGTACTTGGTGTTGGTGCAGGAGGAGCAGAGGAAATAAGTTCAGTTTCCTCGGGCACAACTGTTTCATTTTGCCTGGTTGGTTCAGATTCTTCAGGCTCAGCGGTTGATGCCTCAGCTGGCTTGGCTTGTTCTTCAGGTGCAACACTAGTGGTTACCCTCGCAATGTCATTAGCGGCTGTAATGTAGTCATCAGCCCTGGTACTAGCATTTTCTTCAGCAGCCTGATTTTCATCGGCGGTGCTGGCATGTTCTTCAGTCGTTTGAGCAGATGCTTCACCCTGAGGAGTGATACGTCTCCAACGTATCTATCAGTTTTGATTGTTCCATGCTATTATATTATCTGTTTTGGATGTTTATGGGCTTTATTATACACTTTTATATTATTTTTGGGACTAACCTATTAACCCAGAGCCCAGTGCCAGTGCCAGTTTCAGTTTTTTCCTTGTTTTAGAGTATCGCAGAAAAGGAAAATCAAACGGAGTCCAATTGACCTGAAACTTCACGGAACTTATTTTTGGACCAGAAGAAGCCCACGGAGTATCCGAGATGGACCAGGAGAGTCCCGGGCTGCCCACGAGGGTGGGGGCGCGCCCCTGCCTCGTGGACATCCCGGAGATCCACCGACGTACTTCTTCCTCCTATATATACCCATATACCCTAAAAACTTCGAGGAGCACAATAGATCGGGAGTTCCGCCGCCAGAAGCCTCCGTAGCCACCAAAAACCAATCTAGACCCGTTCCGGCACCCTGCTGGAGGGGGAATCCCTCCCTCTCCAGTGGCCATCTTCATCATCCCGGCGCTCTCCATGACGAGGAGGGAGTAGTTCTCCCTCGGGGCTGAGGGTATGTACCAGTAGCTATGTGTTTGATCTCTCTCTTTCTCTCTCTCTCGTGTTCTTGAGGTGGTACGATCTTGATGTATCGTGAACTTTGCTATTATAGTTGGATCTTATGATGTTTCTCCCCATCTACTGTCTTGTAATGGATTGATTTTTACCTTTGAAGTTATCTTATCGGATTGAGTCTTTAAGGATTTGAGAACACTTAATGTATGTCTTGCGTGGGATACCCGTGGTGACAATGGGGTATTCTATTGATCCACTTGATGTATGTTTTGGTGATCAACTTGCGGGTTCCGCCCATGAACCTATGCATAGGGGTTGGCACACGTTTTCGTCTTGACTCTCCGGTAGAAACTTTGGGGCACTCTTTGAAGTACTTTGTGTTGGTTTGAATAGATGAATCTGAGATTGTGTAATGCATATCGTATAATCATACCCATGGATACTTGAGGTGACATTGGAGTATCTAGGTGACATTAGGGTTTTGGTTGATTTGCATCTTAAGGTGTTATTTTACTACGAACTCTAGGGCTATTTGTGACACTTATAGGAATAGCCCAACAGATTGATCGGAAAGAATAACTTTGAGGTGGTTTTGTACCCTACCATAATCTCTTCGTTTGTTCTCCGCTATTAGTGACTTTGGAGTGACTCTTTGTTGCATGTTGAGGTATAGTTATATTATCCAATTATGTTATTATTGTTGAGAGAACTTGCATTAGTGAAAGTATGAACCCTAGGCCTTGTTTCAACGCATTGCAATACCGTTTACGCTCACTTTTATCATTAGTTACCTTGCTGTTTTTATATTTTCAGATTACAAAAACCATTATCTACTATCCATATTGCACTTGTATCACCATCTCTTCGCCGAACTAGTGCACCTATACAATTTACCATTGTATTGGTTGTGTTGGGGACACAAGAGACTCTTTGTTATTTGGTTGCAGGGTTGCTTGAGAGAGACCATCTTCATCCTACGCCTCCTACGGATTGATAAACCTTAGGTCATCCACTTGAGAGAAATTTGCTACTGTCCTACAAACCTCTGCACTTGGAGTCCCAACAATGTCTACAAGAAGAAGGTTGTGTAGTAGACATCAAGCTCTTTTCTGGCGCCGTTGCCGGGGAGGTTAGCGCTTGAAGGTATATCTTTAGATCTTGCAATAGAATCTTTTTGTTTCTTGTTTTAACACTAGTTTAGTTTATAAAAGAAAACTACAAAAAAAGATGGAATTGAGTTTGACTCATATGCTTCATCTTTTTAATATCTTTCGTGAGTATGATGGAAAGGAAAATTGTGCCAAAGTGTTATAAGAAGAATGCATTAAAATGTTTGGCACTAAATCTTTGAATGATGAGCATGATTGCAATGGTATTAGTATGAACTCTTTGAATATCCATAGTACTAATAATGATTGCACTAGTTATGATGAAAATGCCTCCTATAAACATGTCAATTTTTGTGGAGTGCATTGGGTTTGCAAGAACACACCAAATAGGGAAGATAGATATTGCAAGAGGCATAAGCGTTTAGAAACTAAATGGTTGCAAGAAAGGCTAGATGTTTGTGCTGAAAATTTAAATTTTCTTGGCCGTACTTGTGAACTTTGCAATGAACGTGGTCATTTAACCATCTGATGCAAATTGTTTCATGATATAACCGTTTCCAAAAATTGTGATGACTTGATTTCTCTTGCACATCATAATGAACTTAGTTTGCTTATGGGTTATGAAGAAATGAAATGTATAACCAACTATCTTCCAGTATTTGCCCGTGATAAACTTCTTGGTTTTGATCTAGAGGAAATTTATATGTATTGTGCAGTGAATTGTATTGAAAATCCTTATATTGCCAACTACATAAAGAAAAGAAAACAAATAGAAGATGAAGAGAATACTAATAAAAGGGAAGAGACTTCCCAATATCCTCCTATTATTTCTTATGATGAATCATGTAACGAGGAGGAGCCTTCTATTCAACCAATCTCATTAACAAGGAGCTCCAAAAAGAGGATTGAACCCACACATGATGTGGTGAAGAAGAAGAAAAGAAAAAGGAAGAGAGGTAAAAAGATATCTCTCCCAAATAATGCTGGTCCTATTACTGTTGTGCCTCATGAAAATATAATTGTGGAAGATGATGCACTTGATGATGATCTCGTTATGCCTATTGCTTGTTGTGATGATTATGATTGGGAAGATAATGATACTTCTTATGATCTTGAAAATCTTTTTGGCACTTGCTTGGAAGAATATGATAATTGCTATACCATTGGTGCTATCCATACTATTAATGATGAGGGTGATTATGCTTATGATATGAAAAGGCCCAAGCTTGGGGATGCTATGTTTGATGAAGATGATGTTTTTGAGAATATATTTGCTGCAATTAATGTTTGTCCCAAGCTTGGGGATGCTACGTTTAATGAAGATGATATTTTTAGTCTCCCAAGTTTTGATATGCAAATTTATAATGATGATAGCATGCCTCCTACTTATAATGATCCCACTATTTTGGAGGATGTTGAATCTTATTATGATAATTATGAAAGTGGATTTGGAGAGGTCATGACTTTATTTAGTGATGATTCCACAATCTTGGAAGAGGTTTCAATCGATTATGATGAGAACAAAGTTGCTACTTATGATAATTATTGTGATGATACATATTCTATAAAAAATAGTGATGATTGTATTTATAAAACTTGTCATGATTATTATTACCCTTTTTATGAACATTACTCTTTTAATGTGGAAACAATTTATAGTATTCGAGTCTCTTATGATACTCCCACTATTCCGATTGAGAAGAATTTTGCTTATGTGGAGAGTAATAAAATTTCCATGCTTGTAGATCATGAAAAGTATGCTTTAGGTGCTGGTTATATTGTTGAATTCATTCATGATTCTACTGAAAATTATTATGAGGTAGGAACATATGCTTGTAGGAATTGCAATAATATCAAGTTTCCCCTCTATGTGCTTAAATTTTTGGAGTTATGCTTGTTTTACCTTCCTATGCTAGTTGATTATTGTTCCCACAAGTTGTTTGATCACAAAATTCCTATGCATAGGAAGTGGGTTTGACTTAAATGTTCTAGTCATATTCTTCATGATGCTCTCTTTATGTTTCAATTCATATCTTTTATGTGAGCATCATTGAAATCATCATGCCTAGTTAGGGGTGTTAAACGTTAGCGCTTGTTGGGAGGCAAGCCAATTTTATTTTTGCTCCTTGCTTTTTGATTATGTTTAGTAATAAATAATTCATCTAGCCTCTGTTTAGATGTGGTTTTATGCTTTTAATTAGTGTTTGTGCCAACTAGAACCTTTGGGAAGACTTGGGGAAAGTCTTTGCAATCATGCTGTAAAAAACAGAAACTTTAGCGCTCACGAGAATTGATGCCATTTTTTATTGGAGAGTGATATTTAGTTAATTCTTTTTGAAGATTATTAATAGATAAATACCTCACGTCCATAAATTTATTTGAGAATTTTATGAGTTCCAGAAGTATACGTTTGATCCAGATTACTACAGACTGTTCTGTTTTTGACAGATTCTGTTTTTCATGTGTTGTTTACTTATTTTGATGAATCTATGTCTAGTAAAAGAGTTTATAAACCATAGAGAAGTTGGAATACAGTAGGTTTAACACCAATATAAATAAAGAATGAGTTCATTACAGTACCTTGAGGTGGTGTTTTGTTTTCTTTCGCTAACGGAGCTTACGAGTTTTCTATTAAGTTTTGTGTTGTGAAGCTTTCAAGTTTTGGGTAAAGATTCGATGGACTATGGAATAAGGAGTGGCAAGAGCCTAAGCTTGGGGATGCCCAAGGCATACCAAGTTAATATTCAATGAAAACCAAGAGCCTAAGCTTGGGGATGCCCCGGAAGGCATCCCCTCTTTCGTCTCCGTTCATCGGTAACTTTACTTGGAGCTATATTTTTATTCACCACATGATATGTGTTTTGCTTGGAGTGTCATTTTATTTTACTTTTGTTTTGCTTGCTGTTTGAATAAAATATCAAGATCTGAAATTCTTAAATGTTAGAGAGTCTTCACATAGTTGCATAATTATTCGACTACTCATTGATCTTCACTTATATCTTTTAGAGTAGTTTGTCATTTGCTCTAGTGATTCACTTATATCTTTTTAGAGCACGGTGGTGCTTTTATTTTATATAAATAGATGAACTCTCATGCGTCACTTATATTATTTTGAGAGTCTTTAGAACATCATGGCAGTTTGCTTTGGTTATGAAACTAGTCCCAATATGATGGGCGTCCAAGAGGGATATAATAAAAACTTTCATATGAAGTGCATTGAATACTAAGAGAAGTTTGATACTTGATAATTATTTTAAGATATGGAGATGGTGGTATTAGAGTCATGCTAGTTGAGTAGTTGTGAATTTGAGAAATACTTGTGTTGAAGTTTGTGATTCCCTTAGCATGCACGTATGGTGAACCGTTATGTGACGAAGTCAGAGCATGATTTGTTTGTTGATTGTCCTCCTTATGAGTGGCGGTCGGGGACGAGTGATGGTCTTTTCCTACCAATATATCCCCCTAGGAGCATGCGCGTAGTACTTTGTTTCGATAACTAATAGATTTTTGCAATAAGTATGTGAGTTCTTTATGACTAATGTTGAGTCCATGGATTATACGCACTCTCACCCTTCCACCATTGATAGCCTCTCTAATACCGCGGACCTTTCGCTGGTATCATACACCCACCATATACCTTCCTCAAAACGGCCACCATACCTACCTATTATGGCATTTCCATAGCCATTCCGAGATATATTGCCATGCAACTTTCCACCGTTTCGTTTACTTTGACACAATTCATCATTGTGATAGTGCCTTGCATGATCATGTAGTTGACATCATATTTGTGGCAAAGCCACCATGCATAATTTATCATACATGTCACTCTTGATTCATTGCCCATCCTGGTACACCGCTGGAGGCATTCATATAGAGTCATACTTTGTTCTAGTATCGAGTTGTAATCTTTGAGTTGCAAATAAATAGAAGTGTGATGATCATCATTAATAGAGCATTGTCCCAAAAAAAGGACAAATAAAAAAAGGGACAATGCTACTATCCTTTTTTTCCACACTTGTGCTTCAAAGTAGCACCATGATCTTCATGATAGAGAGTCTCTTGTTTTGTCACTTCCATATACTAGTTGGAAATTTTCATTGTAGAACTTGGCTTGTATATTCCAACAATGGGCCTCCTCAAGTGCCCTAGGTCATCGTGAGCAAGAAAGTTGGATGCACACCCACTTAGTTTCTTTTGTTGAGCTTTCATACATTTATAGCTCTAGTGCATCCATTGCATGTCAATCCCTACTCACTCACATTGATGTCTATTAATGGGCATCTCCATAGCCCGTTGATACGCCTAGTTGATGTGAGACTATCTTCTCCTTTTTGTCTTCTCCACAACCACCATTCTATTCCACCTATAGTGCTATGTCCATGGCTCACGCTCATGTATTGCGTGAAGATTGAAAAAGTTTGAGAACATCAAAAGTATGAAACAATTGCTTGGCTTGTCATCGGGGTTGTGCATGATTTAAATACTTTGTGTGGTGAAGATGGAGCATAGCCAGACTATATGATTTTGTAGGGATAGCTTTCTTTAGCCATGTTATTTTGAGAAGACATGATTGCTTAGTTAGTATGCTTGAAGTATTATTATTTCTAAGTCAATATTGAACTCTTGTCTTGAATCTTATGGATCTGAATATTCTTGCCACAATAAAGAGAATTACATGGATAAATATGTTAGGTAGCATTCCACATCAAAAATTCTGTTTTTATCATTTATCTACTCGAGGACGAGCAGGAATTAAGATTGGGGATGCTGATACGTCTCCAACGTATGTATAATTTTTTTTTGTTCCATGCTATCATATTATCTGTTTTGGATGTTTATGGGCTTTATTATACACTTTTATATTATTTTTGGGACTAACCTATTAACACAGAGCCCAGTGCCAGTTTCTATTTTTCCTTGTTTTAGAGTATCGCAGAAAAGGAAAATCAAACGGAGTCCAATTGACCTGAAACTTCACGGAACTTATTTTTGGACCAGAAGAAGCCCATGGAGTATCGGAGATGGACCACGAGAGTCCCGGGCTGCCCACGAGTGTGGGGGCGCACCCCTCTGCCTCGTGGACAGCCCGGAGATCCACCGACGTACTTCTTCCTCCTATATATACCCATATACCCTTAAAACTTCGAGGAGCACAATAGATCGAGAGTTCCGCCGCCAGGAGCCTCCGTAGCCACCAAAAACCAATCTAGACCCGTTCCGGCACCCTGCCGGAGGGGGAATCCCTCTCCGGTGGCCATCTTCATCATCCCGGCGATCTCCATGATGAGGAGGGAATAGTTCTCCCTCGGGGCTGAGAGTATGTACCAGTAGCTATGTGTTTGATCTCTCTCTCTCTCTCTCTCTCTCTCGTGTTCTTGAGGTGGTACGATCTTGATGTATCGCGAGATTTGCTATTATAGTTGGATCTTATGATGTTTCTCCCCCTCTACTGTCTTGGATTGAGTTTTACCTTTGAAGTTATCTTATCGAATTGAGTCTTTAAGGATTTGAGAACACTTGATGTATGTCTTGCGTGGGATACCCGTGGTGACAATGGGGTATTATATTGATCCACTTGATGTATGTTTTGGATATCAACTTGCGGGTTCCGCCCATGAACCTATGCATAGGGGTTGGCACACGTTTTTGTCTTGACTCTCCGGTAGAAACTTTGGGGCACTCTTTGAAGTACTTTGTGTTGGTTTGAATAGATGAATCTGAGATTGTGTGATGCATATCGTATAATCATACCCACGGATACTTGAGGTGACATTGGAGTATCTAGGTGACATTAGGGTTTTGGTTGATTTGCGTCTTAAGGTGTTATTTTACTACGTACTCTAGGGTTGTTTGTGACACTTATAGGAATAGCCCAACGGATTGATCGGAAAGAATAACTTTGAGGTGGTTTCATACCCTACCATAATCTCTTCGTTTGTTCTCCGCTATTAGTGACTTTGGAGTGACTCTTTGTTGCATGTTGAGGGATAGTTATATGATCCAATTATGTTATTATTGTTGAGAGAACTTGCATTAGTGAAAGTATGAACCCTAGGCCTTGTTTCAACGCATTGCAATACCGTTTGCGCTCACTTTTATCATAGTTACCTTGCTGTTTTTATATTTTCAGATTACAAAAACCATTATCTACTATCCATATTGCACTTGTATCACCATCACTTCGCCGAACTAGTGCACCTATACAATTTACCATTGTATTAGGTGTGTTGGGGACACAAGAGACTCTTTGTTATTTGGTTGCAGGGTTGCTTGAGAGAGACCATCTTCATCCTACGCCTCCTATGGATTGATAAACCTTAGGTCATCCACTTGAGGGAAATTTGCTACTGTCCTACAAACCTCTGCACTTGGAGGCCCAACAACGTCTACAAGAAGAAGGTTGTGTAGTAGACATCAAGGAGATTCAGTTTTTGAAGTAAATTTCTCAGCCAACTTCACAAATCTGACTTTGGCTCCAAGTCAGTCAGTGCGGTAGACGTTGAATTCATCACTGAGTCCTTTGATCTCAGTTTGTATAGCAACAAGTTCATCAGTTGTCATGTTGACAAAAATTTTCTTCAGAAAACGCTCCTTCTTGTACTGTGCTTTCTTCAATTGTCTGGCCTTCTCAAAATTCCACTTTTCTTCACCAATGAAGGCGGTCAGCATGTGACTTTGGTCAGAAGTGAGATTGAAGTCAGGCAAAGGTGTGTTAGGATGTGACGCCCCGAGACCGATGCGCCAGGTGTCTTCCAGTTATTCGCTGTCTTTGCCATGTCATTTGCTTGCGTGTTGCATCTTGCCATGTCATCATGTGCATTGCATCATCATGTTTTTCAAAACTTGCATCCGTCCGGGTCTCCACGTTCCTTCTATTGTCAGTTCTGAGCCCAGACACACTTGTATGCGCCCGCGACACGTCCGAAATATTTTATTTTATAAGTGGCCAAAAAATGTTCTCAAAATGTGTTGAAATTTAACATGCGGTGTTGTTATAGTGTAGATAGAACGTCTGTCAAATTTCATCGCATTCGGAGTTCATTTGATGCCTCAACGGATACTTATACACGCATTATAGTCGGTCAAAACGTCGGACGTTTTCGGTCTCCGGAAACGGTTGCCGGGCCTCTCTTTCTCTTCTCTCTCTTTTTTGAGCCCATCAAATCCTCACCTTCATTGACCATTTCGAGACCAACCGTGTTTTGTTTTCCTCTTAGCAAACCACCTAACCTCTCTCGTCAGCCCGCGGCCCCCTCGCGTGCGCGTCCGAAACTTCCCTGAACCCGAACCAGACTATCGTTACCGTTGGGTCCGGATCATCCCCAAACATCTACAAAATATCTCCGTTTTATTATTTGATCCCCCTAGCCTATTTATCAGGGACTGTCCGATTAAGATCGGAGGGACCAAATGCCCCTAAACTGAGCCCATTTGCTATATATAGATCAAACTCTAGCCTAACCCTAAAATTCCTCTCCCTTGTCCCATCCGTCCCGTCACCGCCGCCACCCACTGACCAAATCCCCTCGGGATCTCCCCTGCCAATCCCCTGGGCCAGCCTCCTCCCCTCGATCTACGAGATCCACAGCTCCTCTCCCTGCAGCCCCGCATTCCCCCTCCATGAGCACAGCCCCGAGCCACTCCCGTGCCCGATGGCCTCCGCCTGCGCCGGAGCTTGCCGCCGGCGATAGCAGCAGCAACACCGACCTCCCCTTCTCCTTCTTCTTCCTTTTCCTCCTCAGTCTCCCTCTCTCTCATGCTGGTCCATGTTCCTCTCTCTCAAGTACGCTGGAACCGCCATGGACGCATGAGGTCCTTCGCTCCGACCAGTGCCCGTGCGCCAACCTCCAGGGAGCCGCTCGCCTTGACTTCCCGCTGGTCCGGCCACCCCAGGTCCAGCGCCATGCCTCGCCGGATCTCCGCCTCGCCCTGTTCGTCCGCTGCCTCCCGAAGGCCATGGAACCTCGTTGCCGATGCTCGCCCTTGCCGTTGTTCGTCCCTGTCATTCGGCCACTAGATCTGATCGTCCTCCGTCAACTTCTGTCGGATCCACGCCCACCTCGCCTCACCGGAGATACCGCGCGCCATTGCCCGAGGACCCCACCACCATGGCTCTGAACTCTCTCGCCTCTGTCTGTAATGGCCAGGAGGCCAGCCGATCTGACGCCAAGCCACCGGTTGCCTCCGCCACCCTTGTCGTTCCTGGCCGGATCCCGCCGGCTGGGCCTCGTCCCCGGCCACCGGCGACCTCGTCGGAGCCCACCTGCGCCACCTGCAAGTCCCCTGCTCCAAACCTACCGCTGCTCTGTTTTTGCTTCTGCTTCCTGTCGAACAGAGGGTCGCGCCCGATCGCGCTGCCTCCGCTTCGCTCTGCCTACGAGGCCCAGCGCCGCGCAAAGTCCAACTTCCCAGCCGGCCTGCTTCTTCGCTTGGGCCTAGGCCCGCTGGGTGAGATGCCTTCCCCAGCGCCTGTTCTTGTTGGGCCGGCCTCTATTTTGGCCCGTTCATGTTTTTTTTCCAGATCTACTTTTTTCCTATTTTCCAGAGAGAGCTGTTTTGTAGAAAACACCCTAGTCTTCATGCATATAATAACTCATTATGCATCGTATTAAAATGATTTATATATGAAAAATGAATAAAATTTATCTAGTTTCATAATTTGCAACTTTCATGCATGTTTAAAATGTTGTTTGGTTAAATTTGCTCCTATGCCATACTAAAATGCTTTATTTCATAACTTAATAACCTTAGCTCCAAATTTAATAAACTGTATATGTAAATGGGGTAGAAAAATGCCTAGTTTAACATGATGTACTTGCTTTGCATGTTTAACAACTCTAAAATATGGTTTAGGGCAGAACAGGACCAAATCTAAAATATGCACATGAGGATTTTCCGGACTTGTTTGCTTGTTGTTTCCGGCCTCATTTAAACTTGCCTAGATAGGTAATTTTGTTGTGCTTCACCTCTTGCCATGCTAACCAACATTTAATTTTGTTGAGTACCTAAATGAGAGAGAACTAAATAAGTCATGTGGTGTTTCGTCAAACTGCAACGGAGTTGCATAGTGAGCTCCACTTAATTTGTAGGATTGTTTGTGCATTTTGCCATGCCATGCCTCTTTAAATCGGACATCATCATACTTGGTTGTGCATCATGCCATGCTTATGTGATGGTTGTTTACTATGTTGTTTGCTTCTTTCCGGTGTTGCTTCTTCGGGTTAGTTCCGATAACGTCGCGTTTGTGAGGATCCGTTCGACTATGTCCGTTTGTCTTCTTCATGGACTCGTTCTTCTTCCTTGCGGGATCTCAGGCAAGATGACCATACCCTCGAAATCACTTCTATCTTTGCTTGCTAGTTGATCGCTCTATTGCTATGCCGTGATGCCTACCACTTGCTATATCATGCCTCCCATATTGCCATGTCAAGCCTCTAACCCACCTTTCCTAGCAAACCGTTGTTTGGCTATGTTACCACTTTTGCTCAGCCCCTCTTATAGCGTTGCTAGTTGCAGGTGAAGCTGAAGTTTGTTCCATGTTGGAACATGGATATGTTGGGATATCACAATATCTCTTATTTATTTTAATGCATCTATATACTTGGTAAAGGGTGGAAGGCTCGGCCTTATGCCTGGTGTTTTGTTCCACTCTTGCCGCCCTAGTTTCCGTCATACCGGTGTTATGTTCCTTGATTTTGCGTTCCTTAAGCGGTTGGGTGTTATGGGAACCCCTTGACAGTTTGCTTTGAATAAAACTCCTCCAGCAAGGCCCAACCTTGGTTTTACTATTTGCCTCACCACCACCTACTATTCCCTTGGGAGTCGCGCTCCCGAGGGTCATCTTTATTTTAACCCCCCGGGCCAGTGCTTCTCTAAGTGTTGGTCCGAAACAGAGCCACTTGCAGCGCCACCTCGGGGAAACTTGAGGGTTGGTTTTAGTTGTACGTAGTGTTCAACCGGTGTTGCCCTGAGAACGAGATATGTGCAGCTCCTCTCGGTATGTTGGTGCATCGGGTGGTCTTGCTGGTCTTGTTTTACCATTGTCGAAATGTCTTGTAACCGGGATTCCGAGTCTGATCGGGTCTTCCTGGGAGAAGGAATATCCTTCGTTGACCGTGAGAGCTTGTGATGGGCTAAGTTGGGACACCCCTGCAGGGTTTTGAACTTTCGAAAGCCGTGCCCGCGGTTATGGGCAGATGGGAATTTGTTAATGTCCGATTGTAGAGAACTTGACACCTAACTTAATTAAATGCATCATCTGCGTGTGTAGCCGTGATGGTCTCTTCTCGGTGGGGTCCGGGAAGTGAACACGGTTTTTGTGTTATGCTTGAACGTAAGTAGTTTCAGGATCACTTCTTGATCACTTCTAGTTCACGACCGTTGCGTTGCTTCTCTTCTCGCTCTTATTTGTGTATGTTAGCCACCATATATGCTTAGTGCTTGCTGCTGCTCCACCTCACTACACTTTCCTACCCATAAGATTAAATAGTCTTGATCTCGCGGGTGTGAGATTGCTGAGTCCTCGTGGCTCACAGATACTTCCAAACAGTTGCAGGTGCCGATGATACCAGTGCAGGTGATGCAATCGTGCTCAAGTGGGAGCTCGATGAAGATCTTGATCGTTTTTGTGTGATGTCTACTACACAACCTTCTTCTTGTAGACGTTGTTGGGCCTCCAAGTGCAGAGGTTTGTAGGACAGTAGCAAACTTCCCTCAACTGGATGACCTAAGGTTTATCAATCCGTAGGAGGCGTAGGATGAAGATGGTCTCTCTCAAGCAACCCTGCAACCAAATAACAAAGAGTCTCTTGTGTCCCCAACACACCCAATACAATGGTAAATTGTATAGGTGCACTAGTTCGGCGAAGAGATGGTGATACAAGTGGTATATGGATAGTACATAATAGTATTTGTAATCTAAAATTACAAAAACAACAAGGTAGCAAGTGATAAAAGTGAGCGTAAACGGTATTGCAATGCTAGGAAACAAGGCCTAGGGTTCATACTTTTGCTAGTGTAAGTTCCCTCAACAATGATAACATAATTGGATCACATAACTATCCCTCAACATGCAACAAAGAGTCACTCCAAAGTCACTAATAGCGGAGAACAAACGAAGAGATTATGGTAGGGTACGAAACCACCTCAAAGTTATTCTTTCCAATCAATCCGTTGGGCTATTCCTATAAGTGTCACAAACAGCCCTAGAGTTCGTACTAGAATAACACCTTAAGACACAAATCAACCAAAACCCTAATGTCACCTAGATACTCCAATGTCACCTCAAGTATCCGTGGGTATGATTATACGATATGCATCACACAATATCAGATTCATCTATTCAGCCAACACAAAGGACCTCAAAGAGTGCCCCAAAGTTCTACCGGAGAATCACGACAAAAACGTGTGCCAACCCCTATGCATAGGTTCATGGGCGGAACCCGCAAGTTGATCACCAAAACATACATCAAGTGAATCACGTGGTATCCCATTGTCACCACAGATACGCACGGCAAGACATACATCAAGTGTTCTCAAATCTTTAAAGACTCAATCCGATAAGATAACTCCAAAGGGGAAACTCAATTCATTACAAGAGAGTAGAGGGGAAGGAGAAACATAAGATCCAACTATAATAGCAAAGCTCGCGATACATCAAGATCGTGCCAAATCAAGAACACGAGAGAGAGAGAGAGATCAAACACATAGCTACTGGTACATACCCTCAGCCCCGAGGGAGAACTACTCCCTCCTCGTCATGGAGAGCACCGGGATGATGAAGATGGCCACCGGAGAGGGATTGCCCCCTCTGGCAGGGTGCCGGAACAGGTCCAGATTGGTTTTTGGTGGCTACGGAGGCTTCTGGCGGCGGAACTCCTGATCTAATCTCTGTTCTGGAAGTTTTACGATACGTAGGTATATATGGGTACAAGGGGTACGTCGGTGGACCGAAGGGGGGCCACGAGGCAGGGGGGGCGCGCCCCTACCCTCGTGAGCACCTCCTTCATCTTCTGATGTAGGGTCCAAGTCTATCCGGTAGGTTTCCTTCCAAAAATAACTTCTCCAGTTGATTTCATTCCGTTTTGACTCTGTTTGATATTCCTTTTCCTCGAAACACTAAAATAGGCATAAAACAGCAAATCTGGGCTGGGCTTCCGGTTAATAGGTTAGTCCAAAAAATAATATAAAAGTGGAAAATAAAGCCCAATATTGCCCAAAACAGTAGATAATATAGCATGGAGCAATCAAAAATTATAGATACGTTGGAGACGTATCAAGCATCCCCAAGCTTAATTCCTGCTCGTCCTCGAGTAGGTAAATGATAAAAAGATAATTTTTGATGTGGAATGCTAGTTGGCATAATTTCAATGTAATTCTTCTTACTTGTGATACGAATATTCAGATCCGAAAGATTCAAGACAAAAGTTCATATTGACATAAAAATGATAATACTTCAAGCATACTAACAAAGCAATTATGTCTTCTCAAAATAACATGGCCAAAGAAAGTTATCCCTACAAAATCATATAGTCTGGCTATGCTCTATCTTCACCACACAAAGTATTTAAATCATGCACAACCCCGATGACAAGCCAAGCAATTGTTTCATACTTTTGATGTTCTCAAACTTTTTCAATCTTCACGCAATATATGAGCATGAGCCATGGACATAGCACTATAGGTGGAATAGAATGGTGGTTGTGGAGAAGACAAAAAAAAGGAGAAGATAGTCTCACATAACTAGGCGTATCAACGGGCTATGGAGATGCCCATCAATAGATATCAATGTGAGTGAGTAAGGATTTCCATGCAACGGATGCACTAGAGCTATAAATGTATGAAAGCTCAACAAAAGAAACTAGTGGGTGTGCATCCAACTCACTTGCTCACGAAGACCTAAGGCATTTTAAGGAAGCCCATCATTGGAATATACAAGCCAAGTTCTATAATGAAAGATTCCCACTAGTATATGAAAGTGACAACATAGGAGACTCTCTATCATGAAGATCATGGTGCTACTTTGAAGCACAAGTGTGGTAAAAGGATAGTAGCATTGTCCCTTCTCTCTTTTTCTCTTATTTTTTTATTTGGGCCTTTTCTCTTTTTTATGGCCTCCTTTCTTTTTTTATTTGAGCTTCTTTGGCCTCTTTTCTTTTTTTTATCTGGGCTTCTTTGGCCTCTTTTATTTATTTTTCGTCCGGAGTCTCATCACGACTTGTGGGGGAATCATAGTCTCCATCATCCTTTCCTCACTGGGACAATGCTCTAATAATGATGATCATCACACTTTTATTTACTTACAACTCAAGAATTACAACTCGATACTTAGAACAAGATATGACTCTATATGAATGCCTCCGGCGGTGTACCGGGATGTGCAATGACTCATGAGTGACATGTATGAAAGAATTATGAACGGTGGCTTTGCCACAAATACGATGTCAACTACATGATCATGCTAGCAATATGACAATGATAATGTGTCATGATAAACTGGATGGTGGAGAGTTGCATGGCAATATATCTCGATGACTATGGAAATGCCATAATAGGTAGGTATGGTGGCTGTTTTGAGGAAGGTAAATGGTGGGTTTATGGTACCGGCGAAAGGTGCGCGGTACTAGAGAGGCTAGCAAGGGTGGAAGTGTGAGAGTGCGTATAATCCATGGAATCAACATTAGTCATAAAGAACTCACATACTTATTGCAAAAATCTATTAGTTATCAAAACAAAGTACTACGCGCATGCTCCTAGGGGGATAGATTGGTAGGAAAAGACCATCGCTCGTCCCCGACCACCACTCATAAGGAGGACAATCAATAAATAAATCATGCTCCGACTTCATCACATAACGGTTCACCATACGTGCATGCTATGGGAATCACAAACTTCAACACAAGTATTTCTCAAATTCATAACCACTCAACTAGCATGACTCTAATATCACCATCTCCATATCTCAAAACAATCATCAAGCATCAAACTTCTCTTAGTATTCAACACACTCATAAGAGAATTTTATTATTCTTGAATACCCAGTATATTAGGATTTTAAGCAAATTACCATGCTATTTAAGACTCTCAAAATAATCTAAGTGAAGCATGAGAGTTCATCTATTTCTATAAAATAAAACTAAAACTACCATGCTCTAAAAGATATAAGTGAACCGCTAGAGCAAATGACAAACTACTCCAAAAGATATAAGTGAAGATCAATGAGTAGTCGAATAATTATGCAACTATGTGAAGACTCTCTAACATTTAATAATTTCAGATCTTGGTATTTTATTCAAACAGCAAGCAAAGAAAAATAAAATGACATTCTAAGAATGGCAAACATCATGTGAAGAAGCAAAAACTTAGGATCAACCGAAACTAACCGATAGTTGTTGAAGAAGAAAGGTGGGATGCCAACCGGGGCATCCCCAAGCTTAGACGCTTGAGACTTCTTGAAATATTATCTTGGGATGCCTTGGGAATACCCAAGCTTGAGCTTTTGTGTCTCCTTAATTCCTCTCATATCACGGTCTCCCTAAATCTCAAAAGCTTCATCCACACAAAACACAACAAGGACTCGTGAGATAAGTTAGTATAAACCATTGCAAAAACCTTATCATACTCTACTGTATCAAATCACTAAAATTATTATTCAACATTGCATATTAAATGCCTCTGCATATTTAATAGTCCTATCCTCAAATAGAATCATTAAAGAAGCAAACATATGCAAACATAACAGCAATCTGCCTAAACAGGATAGTCTGTAAAGAATGCAGCAACATCCATACTTCCCTAGCTCTAAAAATTATGAAAGAAAATTCCCACTGTAATAAATTTATCAGAGCTTAATATGCAAAAGGTTTCAACATTTTATCACATTCTTACTTTTCTAGGGAATTATTGCAACAGCGATAAACTTTCTGTTTTCAAACAGAAACACGTGGACTTCTAAAATAGGCATAGTAAAGGCTATTAATGCCACTTTTATTGAAATAAAAGATGCAAAACATTATTCTAAATAACAACAAGCAAATCCTAACAAAATAAATTGACGCTCCAAGCAAAACATGTGGCGAATAAAAATATATCTCCAAGTAAAGTTACCGATGAACGAAGACGAAGGAGGGGATGCCTTCCGAGGCATCCCCAAGCTTAGGCTCTTGCCACTCCTTATTCCATAGTCCATCTAATCCTTACCCAAAACTTGAAAACTTCACAACACAAAACTTAACAGAAAACTCGTAAGCTCCGTTAGTATAAGAAAACAAAAGACCACTTCATTCATTATTTATATTGGTGTTAAACCTACTGCATTCCAACTTCTCTATGGCTTATAAACTATTTTACTAGCCATAGATTCATCAAAATAAGCAAACAACACATCGAAAACAGAATCTGTCAAAAACAGAACAGTCTGTAGTAATCTGGATCAAATGTATACTTCTGCAACTATAAAATTCTCAAATAAATTGCTGGACCTGAGGAATTTATCTATCAATCATATGCAAAAAGAATTAACTAAATATCACTCTCCAAATAAAAATGGCAGCAATTATCGTGAGCGCTAAAGTTTCTGTTTTTTACAGCATGATCAACAAGACTTTCCCTAAGTCTTCCCAAAGGTTCTACTTGGCACAAACACTAATTAAAAGCATAAAACCACATCTAAACATAGGCTAGATGAACTATTTATTACTAAACAGGAACAAAAAGCAAGGAACAAAAATAAAGTTGGTTGCTTCCCAACAAGCGCTATCGTTTAACGCCCCTAGCTAGGCATGATGATGTCAATGATGCTCACATAAAGGATAAGAATTGAAACATAAAGAGAGCATCCCGAAGAATATTACTAGCACATTTAAGTCTAACATGCTTCCTATGCATAGGGATTTTGTGAGCAAACAACTTATGAGAACAATAATCAACTAGCATAGGAAGGTAAAAAAAGAATAACTTCAAAACTTTAAGCACATAGAGAGGAAACTTGATATTATTGCAATTCCTACAAGCATATATTCCTCCCTCATAATAATTTTCAGTAGCATCATGAATGAATTCAACAATATAACCAGCACCTAAAGCATTCTTTTCATGATCTACAAGCATAGAATTTTTATTACTCTCCACACAAGCAAAATTCTTCTCATGAATAATAGTGGGAGCAAACTCAACAAAATAATTATCATGTGAAGCATAATTCAATTGAAAACTAAAATCATGATGACAAGTTTCATGGATATCATTATTCTTTATAGCATACAAGTCATCACAATAATCATCATAGATAGTAACTTTGTTCTCATAATCAACTGGAACCTCTTCTGAAATAGTGATTTATCACAAAATAAAGTCATGACCTCTTCGAAACCAGTTTCATCAACATAATCATCATAAATTGGAGGCATGCTTTCATCATAATAAATTTGCTCATCAAAACGTGGGGGACAAAAAATATCATATTCATTAAACATAGCTTCCCCAAGCTTGTGGCTTTGCATATCATTAGCATCATAGATATTCAAGGAATTCATACTAACAACATTGCAATCATGCTTATTATTCAAATATTTAGTGCCAAACATTTTATAGATTTCTTCTTCTAGCACTTGAGCACAATTTTCCTTTCCATCATACTCACGAAAGATATTAAAAAGGTGAAGCGTATGAGACAAACTCAATTCCATTTTTTACAGTTTTCTTTTATAAACTAAACTAGTGATCAAACAAGAAACTAAAAGACTCGATTGCAAGATCTAAAGATATACTGTAACATCCCAAATTTTCAATTGGAATGTTATACACTAGATCATCATTGCATATCATATTTATTGCATTCTGGTTGATCCTAGAAATTTTTCGCAACTCAAGGACCCTCGGAGAGAGTTGGGGATTTCGTTATTTTCATATTTGAGTTATCTCAAATTTTGAAAATAGGATCATTTGATTTTATTTATTTTATCTTCAATAATTTCTATTGCAAAAATATGAGAGAGGGACTAAAATGACTTTCCCAAAATAAAGAAATATTGAGGATTTAACAAAAAAATCAAATAAGATTTTATTTGGTTTTATTTGCTATTTTATTTGAATTTAGGAAAAATGCGCATTTTTAAAAATTGCATTTAGGCCCCAAATAAATGTTCATCCTGTGCGGCTTGATTTTAGAAGCCGGGGAAAATTTATTTCAGGATTTTTGGAGTCCGTTTAGTATTTCTTTTATTTGGTTTTTTGCGCGTTGTTTTTAAAAAAAACGCGAACCGACTTCGGGCCATACCCGAGCGGGACTCCGCCCGGGGCAGCCCTTATAAGCCGCCGACGGGGCCCAAGCCAGCCCACCCAGGGCCGAAACCCTAGCGCCCGATCCGCGCCACCGCCCGCCCGCGCCGCGCCGCCGTCTCGCCACTGCGCCGCCGCCGCCCCGCCCACTCCCCGGAGCCGCCCCGCCCGCTCACCGGACACGCCGCCCGAGGTAGCCACCGTCGCCTTTTTAAAAGCCACGGTTTATTTTTTTAGATCCGTTTTTTAGAACGGTTTTTTTCCAGTTTATTCTATTTAGCGAGCGTTCGCTCGTTCGTTCGTTTTAACGAACGTGTTCGTCGTTTAGATCCAGTTAATGAACGTTCGTTCGTTAAACTGTTCATCGTTTTTCTTTTTCTCGGATTAAATCCGCAATTTTTCTGATCGCGATTTCTGATCCGATTTTTGTTTTAGTATAACTTCTCGCTCGTTTGTTGGAATCAGGCGATTCAAGCGCCTGGAGTTTCGTCTCGAAACCCTCTTTCCGTTTAACCAACTTAAACAAGTTTTTGCTTCTGCAAAAATTGCCTTAGATCCATAATAGTAAACGAAGCCTATTTTTTGCCGTTTGTCTTTCGTTGCTTCATTCGATTTGATTCTTTTTGTCAACCGGAGTTCTTAAGTTGAACTTTCTGGATCATCAGCAAGGCAAGTAACACTTTGATCATACCTTCTACTACCCAATTTTATTGCATTAGATCAATCCCTACACATTGCATGATTAGGATCTAATTAAATTGTGGGTTTGGGAAGTAGTTGAGGTAGTACCTATTACCTGTGTATTATCAAACCTTTGGGAGTTACTTTTACGTTTGCTTATTATTGCTATGCTATGCTAGTAGACGTGGATTGGGTGAGTGATATCCATGACAGATGTGAGATTTTTAAATCAATGGTTTATCTAAGGCGGCAACTTAAATACACATCTGGGTGGATTGAGGTACCTGGGTATTCCAGGATTGCCTGTTTTCTTTTGGACCGCCACCCAGGCTCAAAGGGATCATGAGATTTTTCATGCTAGAAACTTCCGTGTGCAGCCACAAGCTATTATGGGCTCTAGCATAGTTGACTAAGTAATGCGAACTCTTACAGTGGTAGACTAGCAGATGTAGGGGATGTAGGTGGTACGGTCTACCCATCGTAAGGTGCTAGCGCTTCTGAAAGACTATGTCTCAGTCATCCGTTTCTCAAACACCGTGAACTGCGAGAAACCAAATGGAGGCGATCAAGTCTTGTGGGGAAAAGTGTGCAAACCTCTGCAGAGTGTATAAACTAATCATGATTAGCCGTGTCCCCGATTATGGACATCTTGAGTATCTAGTACCTGGATTATCATGTGAATCTCAACATGTTACTATAAAATTTAATTTGACGGGTTTGTTAAATGATGTTACTTAATTGGGATTGAGGATGCTGTCAACCATTCTCAATGTTTAACAACCACCATAATAGTTAAATAAAATTATTCCTTTGCAGTAGGGAAAAATTGGCTTTACGCAAAACTGTAACCATAGAGCTTTCCACCAGCCAAATATGCATATAGTATAGCTGTTTCATTCCATTACTCTCTATGTGTTACATTGCCAGCATATTCCATGTGCTGACCCGTTTTCGGGCTGCAATGTTAATGTTCCAGACTTTTCAGACGATGATTAAGGAGTTTTAGGTCGTGGTTCTATACTCAGTGATGCCGTTGGAGTTGATGGACACACTTATCTTCCAAGCCTTCCGCCGTTATCATTATTAGATGGCCTTAAGCCATATTTATTGTAATAAGATCTCTATTGAGACACTCGATGTAATAAGTGTGTGATTCCTACTCTGTTATAAATCCTTCAAGTACTGTGTGGTGTCAGCATTACTGATCCAGGGATGACACCTGAGCATAGAGATTGGACCGTTTGAGGTCTGGTCGCTACAAGATGGTATCAGAGCACACATTGACCGTAGGACACGACCACTAAGATAAAGACCTAGATCACTACTCACTCTCTTCTCTTCTGACCTCTCATCTTTCTGCTCTTTAGGATGGCAAATGCAAGGAACAAGTTCATGCAACCGGATGAAGATACACCCTTTGGACGTCACTTGAAGGAAGTCACTAGATACCTGAACATAGGAGTACCAAGCTTCACCGGAACCTACAACGCCACTTTACCTGAAGAAGAGCGCTGGATGATTCAAGTTCAAGTTCCAGGAAGGACGTTCATGCCAGTCACTGAGCCCATAGAGTTTTCTTTTGATGCACCAACTTGGAGTCTAGGAAAGAGCATGGCAGCTCACATCGCCATGGGATGCATTGGAGAAGTCTACCGAAATGATCTCAAGGATACTATCTACCAGATTTGCGGGCGCCGATATGAGCACTGGGAGATGATCAGCACCAGAAAGGATAGATCAATTGCAGCTTTTATCCAGGAGTTAAACCAGCACATTCGACGTCAGGAGAACCAGATGTGCGCCGACATGATAGACCTAAAGAAGGCAAAGACAAGAATCAAGGAACTGGAGGAAGAACTCAAGGGTACACATGAAGATTATGAAGAGGAAATCGAAGTATTAGTGGGGAAGAATGACGATCTCATCAAGAAGCTTGGAATATTTATGGGAGGCCCTAAACCAGTAGAAGAAGACGAAGAACCCAAGGAGATTTGCCCGGAAGACTACATCATCATTGATGACACCGACTCGGATCCAGATGATAGCGATGATGACTATGTTGATGAAGCTGGAGCAGATATCATGGAGTCTGCAACCGAAGAATATTTCTAGTACACCACCTCATCTGTAGTAGTAGTCCACCATGTAAATATAGTAGTTATTAGATCGATTGTATGCCCTTGTTTGATTGAATGAAGTGAATTGTTTGCTTTTGCCTCATGTGCATATGGGTAGTGTTTTCTCTTTAGACCCCCTCTATTCTTAAATCTCATCTTTTCTAAACCCTCAGATGCCTCCGAGACGTGACCCCGGATTTACGTTTCCACCGGAGCTCACCCAGTTGATCCAGCAGCAAAACACATTGATGCAGTTGCTAGTCCAGAATCAGAATCAGGGGAACAACAACAACAACCCACCACCACCACCACCTGTTGACCACTTAGCCCGTTTTCTTAGGCTGAATCCGCTGGTGTTTTCCAGTAGCACCGAGCCGATAGTAGCAGATGATTGGATCCGCAAGACAGCTAGAGAGTTGACCACAGCAGGATGCACGGATGCGGAGAAGGTGAAGTTTGCCGCACATCAGCTTGAAGGACCCACAGCATCATGGTGGGAGAATTTCACAGCCACTTTCCCTATCAATACTGTCACATGGGACCAGTTTTAGCAGGCTTTTCGAACTGCCCATGTTTCAGCAGGAGTTATGGCCATGAAGAAGCGAGAGTTTCGCAACTTGCGCCAAGGAGGACGGACAGTTGGCCAGTATGTGGAGGACTTTAGTAAATTAGCACGTTATGCCCCAGATGACGTTGCTACGGATGCAGCTAAGCAGGAGAAGTTTATGGAAGGACTGAATGATGAGTTGAGCATGCAGTTGATGGTAGCAACCTTCAACAACTACCAGGAGTTGGTAGATCGTGCTCTTATGATTGAAGGGAAGCAGCAGCAAATTGAAAATCACAAGAGGAAGTATGCACAAGGAAAGTACAATTCAGGAGCTCAACAGAAGCCACGATTTACCCCTAGACCAGGAGGACATTTTCAGCATACCCATGGAGGAGGAAGCTCGCACAATCACAATGGCCCCAGGAATGGTAATGGGAATGGAGGAAGCAACGGCCAGAACCGCACCAACCCATCAACCCTAGCCAAGAAAGACCTGAGCCAAGTCACTTGCTTTAAGTGCCAAAAGACTGGACATTATGCCAATGAATGTCCTGAATCACAGAATGGAAATGGCAATGGAAGCTCTGGGAAGAAGCTGAACCCTTTCAACAGGGGACAGGTGAACCACGTTAATGTGGAGGAGGTTGAAGAGCAGCCGGATGCTGTAATCGGTAAGTTTTTGGTTAAGTCATTTACTGCACTCGTTCTTTTCGATACTGGTGCATCACATTCATACATATCAAGGGGATTTCTGGATAAGTATAAACTACCAACCCAAGCCCTTAGGTCACCCATGTTAGTAACCTCGCCTGGAGCAGAATATATGGCTAGTCTATGGTGTGATCGGTTACCATTAAGGATTGGTAACTATGTTTTTCCCTCAGACCTAATAGTATTGGAATCCCAAGGATTGGATGTGATATTAGGCATGGATTGGTTATCAAAGTATGAAGGGAATATTGAATGTGCTAGTAAGTCAATTTTGCTTACCACCCCAGAAGGGAGAAGGATCAAGTATGTATCCTGACATGTGCCAAAGAGGACTCAAGTAAATTGCTTAACAGGAGTTGTGCAGGAGGAAGTACCAGTAGTGAAGGATTTCCCCGAAGTATTTCCAGAAGAGTTGCCAGGCATGCCACCGGATAGAGATATTGAGTTTTTGATTGAGCTATTGCCAGGCACAGGGCCAATATCAAAGAGACCATATAGGATGCCTGCAAAGGATTTGGTGGAAATTAAGAAGAAAATTAAGGAGTTACTGGATAAAGGATATATTCGCCCAAGTTCTTCACCTTGGGGATCGCCAGTACTTCTAGTGGAGAAGAAGGATGGATCGTTAAGTATGGTTGTAGATTATCGAGGATTGAATGACGTAACCATCAAGAACAAGTACCCACTACCGATGATCAATGATCTGTTTGATCGATTGCAAGGAGGTAAGGTATTTTCCAAGATCGATCTGCGATCAGGATACCACCAGTTGAAGATTCGGGAACAGGATATACCCAAGACGGCTTTTATCACCAGGTATGGGCTGTACGAGTATACGGTCTGACTAACGCACCTGCATATTTTATGAACATGATGAACAAGGTGTTTATGGAGTTCTTGGATAAGTTCGTCGTAGTGTTCATTGATGATATCCTGGTTTACTCAAAGAATGAAGAGGAGCATAAGGAACATTTGCGTTTGGTTCTTGGAAAGCTCAGGGAACATCAACTATATGCCAAGTTTAGCAAATGTGAGTTTTGGTTGAAGGAAGTTGGATTTCTCGGACACGTTATATCCGGAGAAGGTACAACAGTAGATCCCACTAAAGTTGATACCGTGACCAAGTGGGAAGCACCAACCACAGTGGGAGAGATCCAGAGTTTTCTTGGACTCGCAGGATACTACCGGAGGTTTATTGAGAATTTCTCAAAGATTGCGAAGCCTATGACTGAGTTGTTGAAGAAGGATACCAAGTTCATATGGACAGAGGAATGTGAGGCTAGTTTTCAGGAGTTGAAGAAATGTTTGGTTACTTCACTAGTGTTGATTTTGCCAGACCAGACCAAGGATTATGAGGTGTATTGCGACGCTTCACGTAGAGGACTTGGAGCAGTGCTTATGCAGGAAGGGAGAGTTGTTTCATATGCCTCACGACAGCTTAAGCCTCATGAGTTGAATTATGCTACGCATGATTTGGAGTTAGCAGCTGTAGTGCATGCACTGAAAACTTGGAGACACTTTCTGATTGGAAACCATTGCGAGGTGTACACGGATCATAAGAGTTTGAAGTATATTTTCACACAGAAGGAGTTGAACCTCAGACAAAGGAGATGGTTGGAGCTCATCAAGGATTATGATATGAAATTGCATTATCACCATGGAAAGGCTAACGTAGTAGCTGGCGCATTAAGCCGTAAGAGCCACGTCAACACCTTAATGACGGGAGATTTACCAAGGGAGTTACCAAAAATCTTCGAGAGTTATGTTTAGAAATAGTCCCGAGAGGCTATGTAGCAGCATTGGAGATTCAGTCTACATTGATGGATAAAATCAGAGAAGCCCAAAGGACTGACAAGGAGATTGCTTCTATTAAGGAGAAAATTAGCAAAGGAAAAGCTAAGGGATTTCGTGAGGATGAGCATGATACCTTATGGTTTGAAGACCGTGTCTATGTACCAAATGATCCGGAGATTAGAAAGCTAATTCTGCAAGAGGCCCATGATTCACCATATTCGATTCACCAAGGAAATACCAAGATGTATTTGGATTTGAAGGATATTTTCCGGTGGACCGGAATGAAGAAGGATATTGCGGAGTACGTAGCAGTTTGTGATGTATGTCAGAGAGTGAAGGCAGAGCATCAGAAGCCAGCAGGATTGCTAAAACCATTGCCGATACCCGAATGGAAGTGGGATAAGCTAGGCATGGATTTTATTACAGGATTGCCCAGAACACGTTCAGGATATGACTCGATATGGGTTGTAGTCGATCGTTTGACAAAGGTAGCTCATTTCATTCCAGTGAAGACTACCTATACCAGTGCAAAGTTGGCAAAGATATACATGACCAGGATCATATGTCTGCATGGAGTTTCAAGGAGCATTGTATCGGATAGAGGAACCCAGTTTACTTCAAATTTCTGGAATCAGTTGCATGAGACTTTGGGAACCGGACTAGAGTTTAGCACAGCTTTCCACCCGCAGACAGATGGGCAGACTGAGAGAGTCAACCAGATCTTGGAGGATATGCTAAGAGCTTGTGCGCTAGATTACGGATCTAGTTGGGATGAGAATTTGCCATATGCAGAGTTCTCTTACAACAACAACTATCAATCCAGTTTGAAGATGGCCCCTTTCGAAGCCCTGTACAGAAGGAGGTGCAGGACCCCATTGTCTTGGGATGAAGTTGGAGATCGCCAGTTGTTTGGACCGGATCTGATAAAGGAATCTGAACAGAAAGTGAAATTAATTCGCGACAGGCTAAAGGTAGCTCAATCCAGGCAGAAGAGTTATGCAGATTCTAAACGCAAGGAGACAGGTTACGAAGTCGGAGACCGAGTCTATCTTTGAGTATCACCACTTCGAGGAGTTAAGCGCTTTGGAGTTAAGGGAAAACTAGAGCCACGTTTTTTAGGCCCATACAAAGTTTTGGAACGTATGGGAGAAGTAGCCTACAAGTTGGAATTACCCGAAGGACTGTCAGGAGTTCATGGTGTGTTTCATGTATCCCAGTTGAAGAAGTGCCACGCGAAGATGGCTGACATACCGCTGAGAGATACGGTACCACTGGAAGCAATTCAGTTGGACAGTGATTTGACCTATGAGGAGAAACCAGTTAAGATTCTAGAGTATGACAGTCGAGTCACCCGCAGCAAAGTTATCAAGTTTTGCAAGGTTCAGTGGAGCCACCACACGGAGGATGAAGCCACCTGGGAACGAGAGGAAGATTTGCTGAAGGACCACCCTCACCTATTTTCTAGCCAACCCGAATCTCGAGGGCGAGATTCATCTTAAGGAGGGTAGGTTTGTAACATCCCAAATTTTCAATTTGGAATGTTATACACTAGATCATCGTTGCATATCATATTTATTGCATTTTGGTTGATCCTAGAAATTTTTTGCAACTCAAGGACCCTCGGAGAGAGTTGGGGATTTCGTTATTTTCATATTTGAGTTGTCTCAAATTTTGAAAATAGGATCATTTGATTTTATTTATTTTATCTTCAATAATTTCTATTGCAAAAATATGAGAGAGGGAATAAAATGACTTTCCCAAAATAAAGAAATATTGAGGATTTAATAAAAAAATCAAATAAGATTTTATTTGGTTTTATTTGCTATTTTATTTGAATTTAGGAAAAATGCGCATTTTTCAAAATTGCATTTAGGCCTCAAATAAATGTTCATCCTGTGCGGCTTGATTTTAGAAGCCGGGGAAAATTTATTTCGGGATTTTTGGAGTCCGTTTAGTATTTCTTTTATTTGTT